>NW_015150531.1:192894-211529 GCF_000732505.1 Cyprinodon variegatus
GAGACAAAAGGTTTGACCTGTGGGGTTCGAACCGGGTTCTTGCAACCTTCTCAGAGGAAAAGCGCACTGCTCTAACTACTCGGCCACCACTCCACAACATATATGCATCTTGCACGGGATTCCTTTAGTGCCCCGCATACAATGTAGAGGACCCAATGACTTCACAAGTAGCACTGTGTTTATGGAAATAAACATGTATGGTACTGCTGGAGCACATCTTGTAATTTTTCATTCATTTTCCAAGCAGAATAGGGACCTTTGTTGAGTATTAATGTACTTCAGGTCAGATGAATGTGACCGGGCCATTCAGGCATAGGCTGTATTTAAAGAAAATAAGAAATGTATCAGATTTAGGACCAGATACCCAATTGTCCTGGGTCACATTGTTGTTCTGACTGTCTTGAAAAGATCAGATACAGGTTGCATAAGGGCCAAAAAATACAATTTGGGTCACTTCAGGCTGCAGTGTGAAAGTAGCCTTACTGATGTTGGTTTAGTTGTTCATCATAGAGGTAGTGCATAACCATGACCAAACTAATCAAATGATACTTTTACTTGAATCAACTTAGATAATTTTACAAGGGACTTATCTAAACATTATTACTTTAACATTGAATAAACCACTAGTAAGAAATATATAAAATGCTGGAAACTTTGTAGATAAGACTTTTTATTGCAAAAATAGAAAAAGGGTGAGGTGTATTTCACAGTGTAATGTTTGCTTTGCGTTATTCTGCATTACCCTTTAAATTATTAGCTTTGTCCAGTCGAAACCTCAAACAAAGAGGCTTAAATAGTACATTATAGTGCATAAAAAGGAACCTTAATCTTGATCACATATAAGGGTTAAGTAATAAACACCTGACTTGAAACCTGCAAATCAATAAGATATATATATTTTTTTAATTATATACTTACCCCAGAAACAATAAGCTCTCCACCCAGATTCTGCACCTCTGCCTTCACTTTGCTACAGATGTTAAGCTGATGACAGTACAGGGCAATTCTCTGCAAGTAGGCCAGCAGATCTTGCTTGCAGGCTGAGTCAGGACACTGAAATGTAGAAAGGAAATAATAGTTTAAAAGCATGAATGTAAAATAAAGAAGGCTTGAGGTTTAATTTGCCCCACAGAAGAATTTAAATAATTCAATTTAAAACAAATCTGTATTTTATCTGAGGTCTAATCAACGTACTGTTTTTACGGCATCTTTTCTACAGCACGTTACAAATTTATCAATACCCCTAAGTTTTTACATTCTCCCACAGTTCAACAAAAATCTGATCTTTAAAGGGAAATAGAAAATTATAGAAGTTTTGCGAACATTATTAAAAAGCTGGGGGACACATCAGTCCCTCTGTTTCAAGGCATCTTTACTCCTTAACAAAATAGCCTAAGTTCATTTGATAAGGATGGGAACTAACAGATATATTGCGGCCTTTGTAGAAGATTCTCTGTTTAGGTTTTCTTTCTTTCTTTTTCAAAGTAGGTTTCTTCTTTAAGATCGTCCATAAGTAGCAGCCTGTCAATGGACAGTTACCAATGTACCGGTTGGTTAAAGCCGGGCGTACGCTGTGCAATTTTTTTCAATCGTTGCATGCAGCTGCTGCTCACACTGTACGACTAAACGCAGGGTTTAGTCGTACAGCACACGATTTATGTCCGGCCCGACACTCTAATGCGATCTACCTGCTCACACTGTATGACTTAAAACCATGTCAGACTCAGCTCCGCAGTGAGATGGAGATGCTCTGTAGCTCTCTATCCTGAAGCTGAACAAATAGAAGGGGGATATTAGGCTCACTATAGTGAACTGCACTAGCTTGGCAATTTGTGAAATTTTGTGCTGAAAGCCCTGAAAAGAAAACAACGTATTTTGACAAAGACATGGCTGAGCAAACCTGGCTACAACGGTCTGTGAATTTTACAGACAGAACTACATATCACTTATCAGAATCAGAATCAGAATCGGGTTTATTGCCATTGTTAGTGAAGGAGTTCACAACTAGGAATTTTTTATGGTACAATCGTGCAACATGAAACATATGAAATAGTAAATAAAATTATAAAAATCTCTAAAAACACTGGGGTATAAGGCATGCAAAAAATATACTAATATACTTATGCATCCCCCCCCAAGCTGCTGTGTTTACATCTGAGAGGACGAATAAAAAAGAAGAATCCTTGTTTGCGCATGCGCCCTGAGCGATTTGCCCACGAAAATCAAACATGTTTGATTTTGTCCCGACCTCACGATTACTGATCGGGAGGTGGTCGTAAGAGGCTGATCGCCCCTGGTTACCCCCTGTACACTACGCACAGTGTACGCCGGGCTTTGAACAAGGGTGAGAAGTAATGTTTACGTTCCTCTGCTGTCAAGCTCCCTTCTCCCAAGAACCTAGCAAGTTCCATTGGGGCAATCCTGTCCCCCATAATGCTTGGGGATAAAGACATGACCTCACAGACTCTCAATCTCCTTTGCCATGGTTCCTCAGCCAGCCACAGCAGAAAGACCCCATGAATGGTATGGAAGGCCACGCAAGCCAAGAACTATAATCTGCAGACCGTTCGAAAATTAAGTAGACTGGTTGGTAACTTGGGACCAGATTCTGCAAAAGAGACTTTCTGCAACATTTCTCACTGAGTTTACAGGAAACTTCGAGATACAAAAGACTGGAACCATAGAGCAAACGAGGAATAAAGGCCTTGCAGCTAAGCTGTGAAAACACAGATGAATCCATCCAACACAACCTCTGCTAAGCTTTCTGAGCTTGCTTTGACTTTTCAAAACGGAGATCAACATAGCTTAGAGTTCAGGCAAAGTTAGGAAAAGTGTCTCAAGCTAATCAATTTGTGTTTTTGATCATTTTTGATCTTTTCATGTGTTTACTTTAGTCTAAAGCAAGTTAAGAAGAAGCTAATGGTGAACACATAAGACATCTTTGTTAACCTGGAAAAAACCTCTCAACTTAAGAGGTGGTCTTAGACATAACCTTTTACCCACCAGCAAGGCACTTTTAGAAACATTACCCAGAAGATTCACCTCCCAACCGCCCCCACCTGACTCACAATTCATTGAGGCATATGACCAAAACCACTCTGACAAAGGAAATAACGACCCATCAGAACCCCCTGACGACCATCACACCCCCGTTGTGACCTCCATGGCCAATCCAGAAGTAGAAATCAAAGCCACCTTTTGTTCCCCCTAAATCTTTCTTAGACCGACAGTATATCAATCTCAGCGCTCACCACTACTATTTAGAACTGAAGAAGCCTCTTGGATGAGAGGTGAAATGTCTTCAAGAAACTTCACGTCCAGTTGCCTAGACAGAACTTTTTCAAACTTGACCATAGTCTGGATGACTGAGAATCTTCACAGTTAACCAATGCTATCATATCTTGAGCCGTTGTTTATGAAGCTAAAAAAAACAACTTTATTTCACTAAGGGTTTAAACACACGTTAAAATTGAGCTCGTTCTTGATATGCTCATTATAAACAATTTCTAATATAAATATAAATATATATATATATATATATATATATATATATATATATATATATATATATATATATATATATATATATATATATATGACGAACAAGTCCTTTTTAAACGGGTCTTCATAACTGAAACGTAGCTATAAACGTAGCTATAAAAGCTAGGTGGTCTTAACCCTAACTATTCCTTCAGGGACTATCACAGAAGGTTAAGAATGTATTACTTTAAAGGTTATTGATTTCAAATTAAGCAAAAAAATAGATATCATTTTACAAAATGTTTGTATAAAAATTTAAAAGCTAATTTAACTCAATTCCAAACTCTTCAAGAGAACCTTTGTTTTTAACTAAAATCAATGAGTTTAGTTAATGCATTATATTTTGAATGGAAGTTTTTGTGAATTTATTCCATATGAGTGGGGAATAAAAATTTTTACCATGATTTGAACTTGATTCATTGTGTTATTTGTTCTCTTAACACGCAGTCAATTTGGTGTGTTTTTATAGAACAACCTATGACAGTTCAAAAGTTATTTGATTAAAGGATATATTTTCCACCTCCTCTGGGGTGGGCACAGACCGAATATAACATTGTTTTATATCATATGTCTGATTTAAACTTTTCCATAGCTATATCTCTACAATGTATGTATATATATATATGTATGTATACATGTATATAGATAGATAGATAGATAGATAGATAGATAGATAGATAGATAGAATCAGAGATTCTAACCTAGACCTTTTTGCTTTGTGCTACTTCATCAGCAAAAAAGACTATTCATACGGTGCAGCAAATGGAGCAGTATAGAATATGATGACAGCCTCATTGGTTGTCCTACTATCACACTGTTGCCCCCCCATACTTCCATATGGAGGCCTCCCAGAAGACAACCACGGCCCACTAAGCCCTCAGTGGGTAAAGAACACTGCATCAGCTGCTTAAATACTTCAAGCATCATTTTGTGGAGACCCCATTTTATTAATCATTAATATTACACGTTCCAAACTTGAACATTCAGCAGTCCTCCATAGGAAAATGTACATGCAGTTTACTTCTGGGCTCAGGTAGTCTGTTTAAGGAAGTTAAATAACTAATAGAAGTATACTTCCCTGAGGAGCTGAACAAGCCTTTGCACCCACATACTTTCCCTCTGATAAAAAGCCTTTAATGCTTAGAGAAATAGTATTTACTAACTGCTATGGTTTTCACCTTGATAGTTAGAAAAAAATAGCTGTTTTTTTTTTGGTTTGATTTTTTTACTGTTGCAGACTAAAATGTTTGCTCACAAATATATACTCAGTGGACATTAGATAAACCTTTAAAATTTGAATCACCAATATTGAATGAGTCACATATGAGAATTTAAATACAAATAGGCATCTTAACAGGGTTGAGAAAGTTGCTGAATTTGAAACTGAGCAGCTGACAATGAAGAAAACAAACTGACTTTAAATGCAGAATTTTTGTTTTTGCCAGACAGGCTGGTGTAAGGACTATAGAAACTGCTGATCTACTGGGATTTACACAGACCAGACCTTTTCGATTGGCACCAATTCTGAGGGTGAATGTTCTTTGTTGATGTCAGACATAAGAGGAGAATTGGCCGACTGGTTTGAGATGATAAAAAGGTAGTAGGAGCTTATTTATCCAAGGTATGCAAATTTCACTTTCTGAATTCAGAGCACTTCAAACCTAAAGCAGCACAACACCATAACATATATAACTCCTGTTAGCTAAGAGCAGGAAAATTATGCCATAATTGGTGTGTCCATGCATTCACATCAAAGTGGTGCAGTGGTTTCTTAGACTCCCAGAGTTAGGCCGTGGTTTGATTCCTTTGCATTTGCTTTAGGCACTAGTTTAGTGCTAAATTCATAGCTGATGTTTAGCTCAATCATCAGAGACAGCTTGATATCACAGAGGCCTGAATTCAGTACAGTGGCTCCTTTGGACAATGGACTAGTGCAGCAGAATGTGAGAGAACAAAAGTCAAGAGAAAATATGGTGCTGGAAACAGAAGATGGGCAAGCAGCAGGCATGTTTTTATAGCTTAATAAAGCTAGAAGGCCACATATTCCAAATTTCTTTCTGGCCAATGTTCGAACAATGGATAGCAAAGGATTTTCTTACGTCTGAGGCTGTGTTTCTACAGAGATGAAAACGTTTTCTGTTCTTTGCCAAACAGAAACCTTACTAAACAGTGACCATACTCTAAGTGGATCGTGATCACCGGTTGGGAAAAAACACAGGGAGGAGGACTCTGTATGTACATGAATAAGAGTTGGTATAAAAATTTTGGACTATCGCCATCCTGCTAGCGCCAGCATAAGAACCACTTATGAAACTGATTAAACCAACTAAGAAAACAGTCACTCTGAGGCCTGTAGCCACTGTGCTTCAGAACTGTTTTCTGTTCATGACATATGAGGGAGAGCTAGACCTGGAGGAATACACCTCCTCGGCTTTCCACGTGAGCTGATGATCTTAACACCAGGACAGCAACCTTCGACTGAAACCAGAAACTCTGTGTTGGCATTAATTGTTAACACCTCATTGCCACTGGCATCTGTCTCAACGTGCTTAAAGGTCCCATTTATGCAAAATTCACATTTATAAACATCTTCTAACATTCATATGTGCCCTGACGCCTGGGTATGTGGTTGAAAAAGAAAAAAACCTTTCCCCCTTGTCACTGCCTTGTTCCTCCTCTTAGTTTATGTGTGCTCAAAATGCTCTGTTTCCGTAGCACGCCCTTTTTGAGGGCATATGGAGAACTAACCACTTACACCCATCGACTCCCATCCTCTAGCAGGCGCTATCTCTCTGATCACTGACACCAAGCATCCAAATAGACATGACTAAAAGAGGATGGATTTATTTTGATGAAAATCTACCTGCTCAACCTTGAGCATTTCAAAGGGAAGTGCTTTACAACATTTTGTGTTCACAAACAGGCGTCTCCAGAAACCTTAAATTGAAAAGTGGATCGATACCAACTTTCTGTTATGAGCTGGACATGACTTTACAGCGTTAGACTGCTTAGCCTTTAAACATGTTATCAGTGCAGCTAACGTTTGTGTCCTCAGCAGTTTTGATAAGATTCATACTTGTCTGTGCTCTTTGCAAATAGTCTTTTCCTATCATATGCTGTAGTAGCTCAGGCTAACTAGCTACTAGGTTACTGGGTGTACTTGTTAATCGAAAGGTTGTTTACAGTCCAGGGTTTCCGTTGAAAAATTGGATCGTTCTGTATGGAGAAAGAATGCTCTGTGCTTAGCATTGAGATTATTAGAGTGAGGTTTGTCCGGAAATTACGAAAAATTATGCATTTTTTTTTTATATAAAAAATGAATGGCCAATTGGGGTTATCTGGTCAGGCTGCTCCTGTTGAGTGTTGTTTTCACTTATGAGCAGTCTGTAGTAGCCCATCGGTTAAGCTCCGGTCTGCCTAATATATTATTCCGTGCACTGAGTCGCAACCATTAAGAACTCTGACTGGTTGTCATTGTTGTGAAGTGTGGGGGCACTGCCTTTGGGAGGACGGGAGCGTGGAAAGCGTGGAAATGACTCGTCCAGAGTAGGGAGGAATAAGGACATTTTTGGTAAAGGTTGTCTGCTAATCTAAGAGGAATTCTCCTAATTAAACAGTAAAGGCATGATCTGGATGACTTATTGTTAATAGTTTTTATTTTCAAATATTGTACATGAGACCTTTAAACTCGGCCGCAATTGTCCCTGTCTGCAAGTGCTCCTCACGGACAGGCCTGAATGACTGCTGACCAATAGCCATGTGCTGTTAGTCATGAAGTACTCGGAAAAATAGCCATGACCAACATCAAGGACTCCAACGTCCATGTGAGCCACCTCAGATGCCTTTTCATTGGCTGTCCACAACACCTCGGTCTGAACAGGGAAGCCCATCACTGTCTCTGCTTCCCCAGGAAGCTGCAGAGAACTGGGTCAGGAGCTCTATCTGGAGGAAACTTTAACACTATGTGGTGAAGAACATTCTCTGCACCTCCATCACTGTGTGGCATAAGAGCTGCTCTGTGGTTTCCCTCAACCTCACACTTCACACATCAAGATGCAGTGGGAGGGCCCTGCGCATTATAAAGGACTCCACCCATCCTGCACTATAGCTGCTTTCCCACTGAAAATCTGTGTTTTTCAAAACTGGGTTGACCCGCTAGAAATCATACTTGTTTTTGGCTCTTTTCCAATTTGACAGAAAAGCCGAGTCTAACCCCCTGCTGGAAATCTGCTGGAGAGCAACATGTACGGGAGCCAGAGCATAGTCAGTATTCTTTATTATGTCGGTCTTTTATCTGTCTAAATCCCTCTTACACGTGCTCCACAATGTCTATCGAATGTAAACACAGTTATTTTGGCTTGTTAGAACAGATGTACTTGGTGCGGTGTGTTGACGTCAGTACCTTGTGCTCAATGCTACCATGTAAAATAGCGTGTCGATCCTGGTCTGGTGTTCCCACAGCATGCTGATGAGAGCTAAGGTGATTTTAACACAAGTCGTTTGACCCGGGTAGACAGGCTTCAGTGAGCTTTTACCACTGCCACTAAAAGCAGATTGTACCTGTGTTTAAATGGGTTTTTCAGCCAGTGTGAAAGCGGTTAAAGAGTGTTTCAGCCTCTCCCTCTCAGGCAGGCAGCTGAGCAGCATCCAAAAAAGACCACCAAGCTCAGAAGCAGTTTGTACTATGAAGCTGTTAGACTGTTGAAACCAAGCAACACTTATTTTAGCTTAATCTTTCACTTTCTTTTCTTAAAAATCAAGCTTATTAAGCAGGGACCTGAGTTTTAACTTTGTACCAAAAGCAAATCTGAGTCAACGAACAAAATACAAGCGGAAATCTGCTGTTGCCATGTGCTCATGCAGAAAGAGAGCATCCTGCAAAATGAAGGACTCAATGCAATCAGCTGGATTATTTTTGATAGAAAACCCTTTTTTTTTTTTTTAACCAATCTGATCTAATGTGACCCTATTCTACAGATGAGGTGTTGTGAATTGGTGCTATACAAACAAACTGAATTGAGTTGAGATGGTTTGACAAAAAACTCGTTGACCTGCGATCTATTCCAAAAATAGGAGGTCTACTAACAATAACACTGTTGTTGGTTAGATTAGAAAAGATTCAGCTGTTTGTACCACAGAGGCTTTTCAAAGTATAGGGTGCACCTCCCACAGGGTCGCAGTTTGTGTGTGTGTGTGGTGGTGGGGGAGGGTTATTTAACATATAGTGAACTTAACTAGCCTATGTTTAGGGATGACTGTGGATAAAGAGTTCCTCCATCCCTCCAAATAGGTACAAATGGTAGGTCTTCACATCACCTTCACATCTACATACCTTTATGGATATGGTTTTCCTGTGTTTACACTGATCAAAAGGGGAAACATGCCAAAATAAAACCAGTGTTATGCAGGAACATGCAATGCTCATTACAACCTCATTTCAGTTTAGTGAAGGGGTTAAAATAATACTACTTTAAATCCATGCTGCGATTCTGACACATTCCACATGTATGTGTATGTATTGAAGACCTAATACTGTTTGGCAGATTATTTCAGGGAATGCTTTTTTTAAATTAAAAGTAATTTAGTCAAAACTTTTGAAGATACAGTATCTAGACTAAGTTCTTTCCTCAGCAGATTTCTCATAGGTCATGCTCTTCACTTTTCTATGGGAGAGTGAAAGCTTTGTATCACATCTAGAACTTTTAAAGTAATAATTATACGTCTGTATGGGTGCATGTAGGGCATGCATTAAAGGATGAGTGCGTTTACGTCTGAAATTCATATTTTTGCAGTTTTCATTGTAGGATAATTACAGTACTTTACAGTATATTTACACTTAAATGATGGGCAGGGGCAGTGATAGTTTTGCAAACCAGTGACAGAACCTCTCTGTGTTCATATGTGATTATGTTACAAATATTTTAGGAGACTATTCCTATTAGATAGCAAGGGTTCGAGATGATGAGAGTTGAAAACTTGTTAAACAAAAACCGGAATGTCAAAAATGTGTTTGAAAATGTTTCGAATATAAATGGAACAATCAAATTCATAAAAAAGTGACACAAATATAATAATGTCACACTAATAATTTGGAGGGGGATGTAGTTGTATATTGTTAGTTTCTTAGGGGCTTATGTTCCTATGTTGAGTTTTTCTTCTTTTAACTAGTTTTTCAAAGCAAAATTAATGTTTTTGTCTGACTTATTGTTAAAGTAATAACTTTAATATTATTAAAAAGCATGTACAGTGTCTTTCATTATTTATTTTTCTGTAAAATGACTATTTTCCAGATCACAACAGATCATACCCTAAAGCTTACGTCATCTCAAAGTGATAATTTTACCCAAATCATCTTCAAATCTTAATCCAACAGAGCACTTTTTGGATGTGATGGAAGGTAAAATATGCAGCAAAAATCTCTTTACCAAATGCAGACTTCTATTGTATTAACATTTCAATGTATGCCGCAAAAACTGTACAACTCAGTAGAAACAAGGTAAACCAGACACAGTTGCCTCTAAGTCCATAATTATAAAGTTTCACTATGTCTATTATACCTAAGGGAGTACTACTTTGTAAAGTCCAAGCTGCCTCTGGCACCATGTTAACTGAACGTGAGTGCACACTAAGCTTAGTCTAACTAATTCAGCAGCATGTGAGGGGCAGAGTGCGGCTGGGGTTTGATGTTGGGGTGGGGGGGCTTAGGGGAGATGTGTCACCCTGGGCATTATCGCTGCATCGCCACTCCTGGCAACCATCAACACTGACAACACTTCTGGCCTGATCATACATATACAGGCACAGCACTGCCTCTGGCAAGTTTCATGCAGACATGACACAATTGTTTCCCACTGTATGACATACTAATAGGCCGCTGCTATCGCTAATTCCCTGTTGATGTAAATAAATTGTATGGACGATTACTTTCCTGGGCTCGTTGAAGCTCTCTCCATTTCCCTCCTAGTTAGAAAAAAAAAGCTTTACTGCCTGACCTAGTTTGGCCCTATTCCTGACCTTAAATGTTTCTGTACCTCTTGTTCCATAAATTGGCATACAATCTTTTGCCCTTTGTCACAAAGTTATTTAAAGGAAACTAAGCCCTATTTAAATGTTAAGTTTTTATGAGCCCCATAGAATTCACAGCAGAAGCAGTGCTTGAACAATTGAGTATACCTTTGCTATTTCAAAATAATGATTAAAAGGAATCAGCTTTGACTGATTAAATGGGCTTAAAAACAGACACAAAAAAGGCTCATATCAATAAAGTGGGAAGATGATTATCTCTATTCATAAGTCTCAGACAGATTAATTAACCTATTTCAGGAAATCAGAACTTGATCCTTTTACACAAATCTAGCGTTTTTAGGGGCAGGTACAGCATGACCAGCAATAAGAATAGACCAGTTATAAATATCTACATCTACCTTGGTTTTATACATTTTAGAAAGTACCAAAATTTACCCTAATGCCATTCTTACAGTAAAAAAACAGAGGTCTGAAAATACAATCCTTAGATGTTGATATCTAGTAAAGTTTACATTGAAGACAGAGAAGGTGCAGAAAAAAAATTTTCCTCTTTTTTGGAAGCATAGAGTAACTCATTGGTGCTACTGTCCATGTGGGTCAAAAGTTTCAATAGATGACTCTATATTAGTTTCCTAAATGAACAACATAACCCTATACATATAATAAATTAGTTAATCTCCTTATCCTGATATTGACTTATAGTCAAACATAGCACCAAGATCCTTAGTGTTGTGACAAGTTATTGTTTCCGAAGTTGTATTTTTCTCACTAAGCAGAAGCAGTGTTTGTGTTAAACTTGTGTTGTTATTAGTTCACTAATTACCAGAATTATTTGTAAAAACTACTTTCTGTTTCTTCCTAGGGTTCCTTTAATCACACAGTCAGTGCAACACGTCATGCTAGGTTTCACTGATGTCAAAAAGTCACAAGGGCTTTGTTTGTGTTCTTCTGCATTCTGTGACACAGCTGGTAAAATACTTTATTAACATGACATTTTCTGGTATCTCTTAAATCCACAAAAAATCAAGCTACAATCTAAATAAGAAGATGCATACAAGAAATGAAAACAGCAAATATGATTTAATAACCGAATAAAGTTTGGTTATACTAACAGCCCAAATCCTACAACTCTGCTCTACCTTTTGATGTTGTTAAGAAGCTACCCTGCTTTAGGCAAAGTATTCCCCTTCCTCACCTTTCTACTTTAGCCCATGCAGTTTGAGCTAACATTAACCAACACTGTTGCATGAGCTAGCAATAAGATATAAAGTCTGTTGTTCCAAAATTTACTGACAGATGTATGTTCAATCTTTTCTTCTTAATTAGGCAAATACTTATTTAAGTACTTGGTGATGGCCAACATAATGTACATAGATACAAGTCATTAAACACTAGATAGGCAAAAAATTTAACATGCTTGATGGTGATGATGTCACTTCCAATTCATGTAACCTATCATAAAAAGTAAAATTTTACAGTCTACATCCTAGTAGACATTTACATCTCAAAGGCTCTCCATACATTATAATTACATGACAGGAAGTGAAGTTTAAAAAATATATTTTCCTTTAAGTCCCAAATAAAATGTGTTTATATGGCAACATAAATAGTAAGACAACAAAATATGACAACAGCTTATAATATTTTTTTTATTACAGCAATAAAGCTCCCACGCTCAGAATCAATTAACATTTATTCTTTACTTTTGGATTAGTCTCTAAACACACTTGATAACCATTCATTCTACTATCTATTGCACTTTTTGCCAGATATTCCTCTGAATGATTCAGTACTAAACAACTTATTTTCTCCAAATGTTTGGCGTAAAAGGTATTTATACTTCACACTATAATAACATACAGTAAAAGTATGGTGGTTCCCTGATTGTCAATCACCAACTTCCCCTAAACGCCACCACAACCCTCACCCCCTGCATGGGACAGCAGGGGGTTACTGAATGCTTCCAAAGTGATGTGAGTCATTGGCCTAAATAGTAATCAGCAAAATGACACCCACTGAGAAAGAACAATAGAAGAAACCTTTGCCGTCATGGCTGAAACAGAAGAGTAGGGAACAAATGTAAGTTCAAAAAACTTTGCTTTACTCTTCTAGATGAATTTCAGAATCATTAAGGGAATCTATGAATATGTTTGACTGCACCAGGCCACAATCAAGCCACACCATACTTAAGAAATGCTCCTGTTTGTGGATAAATCTAAGAACCTATTGTATGCTTTTCCTCCCACTTCCTGCATTCCTTTTTTCCCAACGTTTTATCTCAGAGCCAAAATAGCAAAAAAGTATGACTAAAACTACCTTGTACAAGTGACTCCCAAGGACCATTATTATTTTAAATTTTTCTTCTTCAGGACTTTTCCAGTTCTTTTAATTGAACACAAAAGAAAGACGAGTTGGCCCCGATAATCGAAAAAAAAGGCTTCCTTCACTACACAGCACTTTGATGAGTTTTTACAGAAAATAACTGTTTTGGAGAAGAAAATCTGTTGACGAAGTGATTGTAGGTGAACGTTTTATAGAGGAATCAGTTGTACGGGAAGAAAAATCAGTGGACAAAACAATTGACCACATTTTTTCTTTTCTTTTACACAGAAGAGGTGAAGAAAAAAAAAGTAGAAAAATCAAATAAAAATAACTTTTAAAGAGAAAGACAGATGACATTCTTGCAACCTGATGCCCATCCCTCCATTCACCTACCAGGACTCAATTCATGTTTCTTCAAAGCTAAAAATTATTTGCCGACCTCCTTTTTTCAAAAACATAAAAAAAAAAAATGTTTGTTAAAAAGAGACATAAGATTATTGTTATTTTTGACATTTGTTAAGTTGTAAAACTGGTAAGAGTTCCAGGTTCAAAGTATCTACTCAATTTGCAACATATTTGATACAGTTTTAAATATATCGTATCAAACAGAAGTTTTCTACGGACACAGAACATAGCAATGAAGTAAAGTAGCTTGTGGTGAGAGGCATTTGTCACATGATGGTGAAGCATTGGGAAATTATAAAAATAAGGGCAATACTCTTCTGGTTCAGTTTCTTTTTTCCTGCGTTTTGGCAGTGTTTCTTTTATTTCTTGAATTCTGTTATGTAGATTTAAATAAAAAAATGAAAGTAATCGAGACAAGCTGTCAGAGCATGAGGCCAAAAGAGGCACCGGCAGAGGAAATTGACAATGTAAAAAAAAAAAAAATTTTAAATCCCTGGACTTTATGTTGAAGGAAGTTTCTGCGATCAGGCTGCAGCAAAAAAGTATTCTGGAGCTTCTAAGAGAGGCATCGTTCTCCACTATCAAAGCGTGGAGAAGGCCTACCTGGAGAAAAGGGTTTCTGACTTGGAGCAGTATACAAAGATTAATGACATTCTTGTTATGGGAGGACAGACTAACCCTGGCCATGCCTACATAGCAGCCGTTACTAATGGAGGAGTATTCATTTTTTTACTGGTAGTAGTGAAGTCTTTGAATATATAAGATGATGGTTCCTAAAATAAGATGAAATTTTGTGTGCAATTCTCCAAATCATTATCTAATGGTTTGTCATCTAGCTTCATTCCCAGCCCCTGCTTGCAGTCTGACTTAAAGCTTTGCAAAGAGGTAGATGCTCTACACCAGGGGTCTCAAACCAGTTCCATACAGGGCCATGTGGCTGCAGGCTTTTTTTTAAACCAAGCAATTGCACACCAGACTCCAGTCATCTCATCTACTGAGTGCAATCTGAACATGATGACTTGATGAGGTGAATGAAGTCTGGCATGCCATTGCTTGGATGAAAAGAAAACCTGCAGCCACCCTGCCCTTTCTGGAACATGTTGGAGACCCCTACTCTACACAATCAAAAATTATAAATATTATCAGATTACCTATGCTTGCGTTCTTCAATAGTTCATCAAGTACACTTTTTACGTTTTATGTTTACTAGGGACTGCATGTGATTTTTTACAAGCATCCTGATTTTCAAAGTTCCATCTACCAACAGGTCCCTAATGTTTCAAACACCCAAGCTGATCCATTGTGTAAAAGCTGAATCTGAAAAAGAAGAATGAAGGGTTTCATGCTGGTGGTAGGAGTGGACATAGATTCGACTTTAAACTGAGATTTTATCTGTTTCCAATCAGCTTATTACTGTGGATAATGTTATTATTGTTATTATCATTATTATTATAAGCTAGCTTATATTCTCTTATCCTAGCTTCTGCTCATTGGCTCACTGTTAAATGAAGAATAGAATTTAAAATCCTCCTTCTCACATATAAACCCTTAAATGGCCAAACTCTGTTTTTTTTTTATTTTTTATCAGAGATAAGATTGTTCCTTATGTTCCTAAAAGAACACTTCGCTCTCAATCTGCAGGTTTACTAGTGGTTCCTAGAATTTCTAAAAGTAGAATGGGAGGCAGATCTTTTAATTATCAGGCTCCTGTCTTGTGGAACCAACTACCAGTTTGACTCTGTGAGGTAGACACCAAGGTGGTCAGGGTTCCATGCTCACCAAATCACAGAATTTGCCCTTTTTAGGGTGCTCGGTGAAATCTGCATACATATAGACTGTATAATAACAACAGTGCTGGCATTACTGGACCTTAGTGAAACATTTGACATTGTTGATCACTACATTTTATTAGAGCTCCTTGAAAACTGGGTTGGCTTTTCTGGGAAAGCACTTAACTGGTTTAAAAATTACTTGTCAGATTTTTTTGTGCCAGTAGGTTATTTTACATCAGAGACCACCAGTGGCACATGCAGCATTTGCCAAGGGTCCCTCCTAGCCAATCATATTGAATATTTACGTGCTCTTCCTAACTCAGATTTTAATAACATAAGTAATCATAACTATGATGCACAAATTATTATTTTTTTCTGATTGAACCACAACCAAACATGTTGAAGCAGCAATTAGTTATAATGCTCTACAAATCTGGTATAAAGTCACAGAAAGCTGTAATAGCACTGAAAATAGCACTGAAAACCCTGTTGCTTTAAATACAGAATAAAAACCCATTTGTTCAAAGTGACCTTTGACTGTACAATCTAAAAATAATTAGTTACGTTTTTAGAAAAGGTAAAATAAGGTAATTATTTTTATTAAAGTAATAATCAAACTTTAAATTTACATTTTTATTTGTGTTACTTTTATGCCAAGACCATTCAAAGTAATTTACATCACTTTGAATGGTCTTGCCCCTGAAATGTACTATTTCAAAAAACAATGCCTTGCCTTTTCTTGCTTTGGGCCATTGCAAATTTACACTGTTATGCAAGCTGTACACTTGGTACTATAATTGTATCAGAGTGTCACATCTTCTTTGGTGTGTAATGAAAAGATATAATAAAACATTTACATAAATGTAATGTACTTAATTTTGTGAAATACTGAAATACTACACGTGAGGGGGTTTTGACATTAATACAAACAAGAGCAACAAACACTACAAAAAACTCTCTAATTTCTATGAATACATAACCAAAATCTCTGCGTCTCAGGGAACTTCACTCTACTAATCTTTTGCTGGCCACCACTGTGGGAATTTGGCTTTGCTTTAATCACAGCATGCATAATACCAAAACATACAAAATCCATCAAAAATGTAAACCTAGAAAGCAAATAGCTGTTGCACGCACTGAAAATGTAAAAGATGAAGTAATGGAAAATGTAATTTTTTTTTTTATGGTATGCTGGAGATGAAGCTGTATAAAAAGATAGAAGCAGAGAAAAAAAAGACATTGCTGGAGTGAAATAGGCTGAGTCTCCCTAGAGCCTTTTTTTCAAACTCAAGCTTAATATCTAAATGTCTATGAAAGAACTTGATATTCTCTTATCTTTCTATGCAGAATTGTTTTCTGCTTTTATGGTCTTCATGTATAGATCTGTCTAGAGCATTCTGTATGATGGATGGTACTGACCCACTTAGGCTGGTTTATTACTTACAGGTTCTACATAAAGTACTGGAACAATCTTTCCACATAATTTCAAACTGTAGTGCTCTCAACGAGCCTACCTGCATGTCTTTCTTAATGCGCAACAAGGACAAGACTCAAGGTTATATAAATTTAGTTTCATTAACACATTTGTTTTTTTTACTGCTTGTCATTAAGGAAGTGCAAAAAATTTTGAGATACATGTTGAAAAAGAACTAGTTTCCAAATCCACTTCATGATGATGATGTCTCTAGAAATGCAGCAGAAGGCTCTGCATATTGAGTGAGGACTGGTTTAAGAAATGTTAAAGTGAGAATCAAAAATGGCAAGCCACCTGCTCTGTTCATTACTGCAAACTGTTCATTTCCGGCACAGGTTCTTCAAGTGATTTGCCTCGTGGCATGTAGTATTTCCTCCCACTAAAAACTTGTTAAACACTGATTGTCATTTGGCACTCATCAGCACACCAACAACTGAATACAAACACAAACAAAATAGCAGTTTCCTTCATCTTGTTTCTACTAAGTGTGGGCTAAAGGACACTTGACCTCAAGTAGAAACAGATGTGTCCATATCTGAGACATGCATAAAAAGAAAACATGTCCTTGTTGGTGCTTGTTAGTAGTAGCATAGGAAGTGTAGGTGAGCTACATTTAAGGCCAGATTCGGTAGTACAATACATTTAGCATGGTATGACCAAAGAAAAACACTGTAGGTAGGGACTGCAGCTGTCTTTTGTCGCACTAAATTAAATACTCTACATGTACTAGAACTAACAGGCAATTTATAATATGCTAGCAACTGAAGATGTGTAGCATATAGTTGTAGGAACAGAATGAAAAAAATAAAGATATTGGTGTAATAAAATTATGTTTAAAACATTTAGAGTTTTTTTGTTTTTTTTTGCCTACTTCTAAACTGTTAGGATTCGGGAATTAAAATAGCTATAGCTGAGATTAATCAGTGTCTACATATTTCTGGCTTAAAGCCTAACAATTTTCTAGAGATGCACCAATCCAGTTTTTTTCCAATCCAATCTGATAACTATATCTGGGCTGGGCATATCGGCCGATACCGATCCAATTCAACTGTTAAATATTTCAACCTTAGGTATATATTGCTAGTGAAATGTTTAGCCTTAACATAAAAATTGTTAGAAAAAGGTAAGAAATTAACACAGATATAAATGTAATTTATATTATATATGAGAAATAAGAGCAAGGTATCAGTATCCAGGTATCGGATAAGTACATCTATATATTTTCCCAGACTTTCTGTTTTTTCAAGAGTTCATTACTTTTCCAGATTTTTTTGTAGTTATCAATGTTTATAAAAAATCACGATGGATGGATGGATGGATGGATGGATGGATGGATGGATGGATGGATGGATGGATGGATGGATGGATGGATGGATGGATGGATGGACAAAATACCTTGCTGATGTCAGAGATCTGAGCATAATGGTTTAAGTTAACCTCTTAACATCCACCTCATTTTGGGTAATCTTATTTTGCATACCCAAATGGAAAAACAAATAACTTAGGAACTGTAAGCCCAAATTACATGTGTACTACATTATTTGAAAGCTAACAGCCTCTAGTTTCTTAATATATAAATTAAAATTGGGTGACTAGAACACAGACCAACCTGCATCAGTTCAAACGTGACTCAAAGTTGTTGTTTTTTTTATTCTCGGAAATTATAGGTCTTTTTTTTAAAAACAAGCACTAATAAAGACATTCTTGAGAAAAATCAGGTTTTATGGTATTATATTTGTTGTACATCATGTCAACCACAAATGCGGAACATTTCAGACCTCTAGGTTTAACACTTCCAGAGCTGTGGGGTTTGGAACTGTTGGTGTAGGCTTGGAGCTGAATGCTCCATCTGCTTTTAAAAATTTTACCGGTGGAATTTTATACATTTTATATTGTAAAGAAATATCTGGGCAATATACAGACTAGAAGGACCCCCAGGTGGAAAAGGGAGTCACCTTCCAAAGTGGTGGAAAAAGACAAAACTAAGATCCTGTGAGACTCCCAGATACAAAAGGACAAAAATGGTATACAGTGGGGACTGGTTGGAAATGGACGGTTTCCTGCGTGATTCCTGTGTGATTCCCACGTGAATCACG
>NW_015150531.1:216064-219750 GCF_000732505.1 Cyprinodon variegatus
ACCTAGTGGCTATAGTAGTCACATGTTTTTCACACAATACGTGAAACACGCGGAGCGTGAGTGAAGTGTCCATTTCCAATCAGCGCCCACTGTAGGCCAACCCACCGGACATTGTGATAAGCAGCTGATAATAACCCTAGTGATCGATGTGGCTATCCCAAATGGTGAAAACATCAGGAAAAAAGAACATAAGAAATTGTAGAAATACCAAATACTACTGGAAGGTAAAGCCTTCCAGCAATAGTGCCTGTTGTCAGCTGAGCACTCGGATCAGTAACCGGAGACACCGGCGAGGACAGGACACCGGAGAAGTGGCTTCAATAGTTACCAGCGGAAACACCAGAGATCTCAGTCAAGAAATGCACAGTTTTACGGACAGCTAGGATACTGAGAAGAACCCTCAAGCTTCAAGGCCTTCAAGTAGAGAACTTGACCTTGAGAAGAAGAAACCACCCACCCCACCTAGGGTAAGGCTGGGTAAGATTGCTGTTTTTTTATATATAAAACCTGCTGTGGTGACCTTGGCTACACTATTCTAAGCCTCCACATGCTTTGCTTGTGTAGACCCCTACAGTATATTCCAATTTTGAGCATTAGTTGAATTGGCACGCTTCAGAATGCCATTAAAAATGTACAGGTAGAAACTGTTGATAAGTTAGTTTTTACCAGCAAGCTATAAGGGACATGCGAGTTTGTTATTGTAAATGCTTACTGTGCCAGTAATCCGTGTCTTGTTATTCACATGAAGTGCTCTGATGTCCTTTACAAAGCACTTAAAATACTGAATGTATGCATTCGAACATTTTAGGCTATAAATCTCTTCCACTGTAGACACTTTTCACTAATTAGCTGGGTACTAGATATCAGACAGTTTGTCCTTGTAATTTTTGCATTGCAGATTGGGAGAAGGGATTTTGTGCATTTATGTGATAAAATGCACATGTTTACTCTTGCACACTAGTAAGGAGTATCAATACACTTTCTCTTTCTTTTTCTGAAAGCCATGATGGTTGTGCTTGCCTAATGCTGCACTTGACTACCAAGATGGCTTGTGTAACACTTCCTGTTTCACGCTTTTGGGAATGATATATTAGCTGGACAAAGTTGTCCTCATATTTTAGTTTAGACACTGTATTTTAACCATAACACCATCAATCTACACCAAAGATCAAGAAGAAAAAGAAAGATAAAACATTCTTATGCTAGATGTCATTTCCCTGACCCTTTTATAATCTGTGTGGTTTGAGTTTTTTTACGGTGTTAAGAAAGCTACAAAGTAAAGGGATTTTCGAATACAATTGCAGAAGGTAGTTTAAAAAGGGTATGCTTTTTCCTTCTCGTCATGAATAACTTCATGGGGGAAAAAAAAAACAGTGAAGGCCTCATGGTGACTGCAGGAGTTCCAAAAACTGAACTCAATTATTTTAATACAAAAAGATGTTTTTTGGTTCAATATTTCTTTAGCCTATCACTAGAGGATAGGAGCTCAGCAAGTGATATTACAACCCAGAGTAATTATTTCAAGGGTCTACAAACCAACAGAAGTTGCAATTACAAAGACAACAGGCAGTCTCTGCATATCAGTGGGTTTGGAGGCAAGGGTATCTGTATTTCCTATTAGAGGAAGATGAAATGAAAAAGAACATAATGCATTACCTGGAATGAGAAATTTGAAATTCCTCCCTGTTCATTATATGTACACACACCTACACTGCATAAACACCAATTTCTTTTCCACTCCCAATGCACCCCAGCCCAGAACTGATTGATTAGATATTGAAAATGGTCTGTCAGCATGTTTTAGAGAGGTACTCATCTGATAATGAATGCATCACCTCAGCTGGAAGCTAATTATATTAGAGACACAACTTGGTTCTGCTGTCTTGCTCTCACTGTGTGGGCCCCATTGGGAGACAAAGTCATCCAGCAACACAGCTCTACCACTCTAGCTCATCAACTTTCACAGTAAAGATTTCCATTGGCTATGCCCACTTACTCTAAATTAAAAAACTGCTCCTCTACCAGCTGCCTGGACTCCATCAGGTGCACACTCAAACCAACGGGAATGTATAAAGACAAAGAGTGATAGTGACAGGAGGAAACTAAGTTACAGAGCTACCTGATCTGCAACAGCACGAGACAATTTGTCCATCCTGGAACCTGCTTCTGCAATCTTCTTCGCTGCGTTGATCACATCTGAGGAGTTCTTCAGGGGACCCTTGCCTCTGTAAGAATTTGAAGAGGTAGAAATAAAAAAAAGTCTTCTGAGGGAAAAGTTACAGCCACTGATAAAAAAACAAAACTGAGCATATATATAAAAACACAGCATCAAATATGAAATCAGTAACTACCTTACATAGTTTTTGTCTAAATTGAGTTGAAAAAAAAATGGTGTTTTAATCTGTAAGCTTTAAATGGGTTGTGTTTTCTGTTTTTTGTTTGTTTTTTTGAGGTATTCATATCTTTTTTAGTATTTCTGCAATTTCTCAAATCATAGAACAGCAAAAAATGCACTGGAGGTACAGGAATACTGTTCAAAATTAAAGTTACACATTTCTTCTCTTCAACACTGTCCTATGACATTGTTTCGCCCCAGTTAGATTGATTACCTCCTCTTTATCTGCTCAATCACTTCTCAATCCAACTGCAGCTTGTTGCAAGATCAGGATTTTACCACACTATGTTCTTAAAAAGAGGAAATGTTATCTTTCTTCAGCCTAAGCAATACAGCTTTTGCCCACTGGGTAGAGCTAAAATCGACCAAAAATGTAACTTCTTTAGTACTGCTTAGTGCTGCTAGATACGTATTAGGTGGTAAAGAAAAAAAATACAAATATTTCAGTAATGTAACAGCTGGTGCCAACAGAAAAAACCTTAATAAATATGAGCATGCTGTTGAAATCAAAGCAATTACTTACTTATTATTTGTGATCTATATTTAATATGAACCAAAAACAGAAAGACTGAAACACTTTGTATTATTATTGGGACTACTACTTCAAAAAAACACACAAAAAAAACTGTAATGGCTCATGTTTGCACAGTGCAAGTTTGCAAATGCTGAGCAGTGATTTATGTTGCTCATAATGGTCTCTGAAACAGGGGAGGCTCAATGGTGTTAATTAAATCCCAAAGTAATATATTGCAATAACAAATGTTGAAACACATTAAAACACATTACTGCAATATGGGAAAATAGCTGTTGTAAAGGAGAGGCTCAGCCTCACTGGAAGTCAGGGATTTGTGTTAGTTATCCAAACAGATACCTACTTTCTCGCTGTTTGCTTCAATGCATGGAGTCTCAAGTCTCAATGGGAATTTCTTATAGAGATTTAAAAGCAACGTTCTGCTGCTCAAAGGTGGAGGAAAGATCCCAACCGAGAGCTTCAATACTAATGAATTTCAATGCATTTTAGCAAACATTTAATGTGTGCTAAAATTTCACCAATCTAGTGTTTAGTGAGATGTCAACACTGTTTGGCTATTTTAATTTTATATATTGTTTTGTGCTGTCGAGATTTGCTGGATGTGAATCGTACAAAGTGGTGGTGTGTCACGTACATACTATACCAACGATTTACAGAAGGGGTGTCAAACTGGCTCCAGGAAGGCCCATGTGGCTGTTGGTCAGTCATCTCATCAAATGGGTTCATTCTAAACCTGAACACTTGATGAGATAATTGTAG
>NW_015150531.1:219967-245658 GCF_000732505.1 Cyprinodon variegatus
TATATATATATATATATACACCAATAACGCTCTGGGACATCTATTCACAGAGCTGTATTGGCAAAGCAGGACACAAAAAAGCTGTATTTTTTCCTTCTTTCATCTAAGCCAACTGTCCTTAGGGTTGCCAAAACTTGAAAATAATCTAAAATGAGACCTGGAAAAGTCCATCTGATCTGTATCACATCTTTTCAAAGTTCTGCTAGGATGCGGAGGATTCAAGGATCTTGAAGTTGCTTTAGATCGAGTAGACTTCAACCACTCTGAGCTGTTATTCTAGGCATTGAAATACTGTTGGGATCAGCTGGGCTCTGATAAGTAGCTGTGCCAATTGTCGCCAAATTTCTGAGCCACGGTATTGCTGGCAGCTTGCCTACCTTTCTGTTAATGTCTGTTCATGGCTACAGTACTGGAATTCTATTCAGGCTCAAACAGGACTATGTAAAGGCAATCAGGGCAGATTTCCGGTGTATATCACCTTATTTTATGTTTATCAAATGGTTTTTGGTCCTTTTGTATGGGTATATGACATGACTATTTCCCTTTGATTAACTGATTTTAGAGATTCAGCTCACAAAAAAAAGAACTGCCTCTACCAAGACAGTCCCATTTCTTGTGAAAAAAACAAATCTGGAATTTAAATCAATGACCTTTTGAAACCAACCGACTGTGCTAATGACTGCCTCATGACTTCCCAAAGAGTTGAAAATATACTCAGTTTAAGTGATACAAAGACGGATTCTGTTCTTATTAGGTGACCTCTGAAAGCAAATACTATCACTAGATAATTTATTATAACTTATAACAAGGTATCAGAGTTAAGGGGTCTTAATAGATCTGCATATAATTCTTTAATTTGTTTATGGTTCTGTAAATGCTCTTGAGGCACGGCATGTTGAGTTACTGTGTAACTGTGACCACTGAGGCAAATTATGTGTGATGTGGGATTCTTGTTCAGTCATAGGCTAAATCTGCGTTGCGTGTCCTGATGCCAAACTGACTAAGTGGGGTTAACAACAAGTAATAATGGTGCCGTCATAGCACTACAGGCAGAGACACTCATGACTACTCAGCTCCCTGATTTCTAATTATGGATTTTATTTATTTATATATTTTTCTTGTCCTATGGTTTTAATTGGAGGAATTAATCAAACCCAATTTACTGGGTCAGCAAGTATCAGATATTTTTGGGGGTATTTTCCTCATAATCGAGCTTAGGTTGAAGATATTTGATATATTTCTGCTAGATTTAAAGTGGAAGCACATTATTACACTTTGAACCTTTTAGTTTTGTTAAAAGTGCAAACTTCATAATATTCTTTGGAGATTTTATGAGATGTACACTGCAGATTAATGTTGGAAATATTGTAAAAGTTATTCTTTACTTACTGTAATTACAACTTTTAGTCTTCTGTCCTTTTTCCTCCTTCATTTTTATCATGTTTGGCTATTCTTATTTGAAAAATCTCAAGCAAAGTCTGAATCTTATTAAGAAACACATCAACACATCATGACCTTCTCACTGCCACGTTTTACTGTGGGAGTGAGAAAGTCAATAATATATATTGGTATATAGTCAAGTACTTCAGTTATCTTTACATTATCATGGTAGCTTATAGCGTTATTAACTTTATAATTTTCTATGTGGACAATGTTATTGTTCAAAGTGTTTATAAAGACAGCTGTTCTGAGTTTGTCAGGAATGTATTAATAGACTATTGCTTATGTTTAAGGGATTAGGGAAATGCTTATTTGAATTTCTCTCACTGCCTGTGCAGACTGCTGGGTCCCAGAACTCACCACCGCAAAGAACAGAGCCTCGTTTTTATCATTATATAGATGATGTCAGGACTCCTGTCTTTGTGTTTGTGTTTCTGTGTTTGTCTCCCTTCGTCCACCAGGAGGCGCCTGGTTCTGGTCCGCCTCCTCACACACCTGCTGATGGTTTTCTCGTTAAACTGAGTGTTCTTAAGTTGCTGACTGCCACTACCTCGACGCCAGAGTGTTTGCCAGTTTTGGATACTCTAGCCAAGCTGAGTTTTTGTCAAACTGAGTTTAACTTCGTTTTTGTCTTTGCCTCTCGACGGGAAGTCATCCTGCAAACTGGATTTCTGGGACCTCCACTCCCTGGAAGGATCAAATGAGCTTCAAACTGAGCTTGGGTTCAAACAGGAGGTTTGGATCCACTTTCCCCAAGAGATNGTTTGAGCTCTCCACTACGACCCCTTCAAGTACCACAGGAAATCTGAGTGGCAGTCAGTTTCTCCATTCACCAACTAATAACCGCATTCTGGGTAAACCCTGTTCCGCCCTCCACCGAATCAGACAGACACTGGAACCAAGGCACACAGACAGGAGTCAAGGATTCAACAACTTCTCTGGAAACGTGAGTCGGCAACCAAATCCTCTTCTCCAAGTTCACGAGTCAAATTCCCCACTGAGCCTGAACTAACCACTGTGTCTTCCCCTCTTCCGGTTGAGCAGTGTTCAGAGTAACACTTCTCCCTCTGTTTAACCTCTTCAAGAAAACCCGTCAAACCTTTTCCCTGGTCTCTCTGTTCGGTTTTCTGCATTTGGGTCTGAACTATGTAAAATCATGACAGATGACCTGAGTTGGGCTTAGATTTTTGTTTAGAATTTTGTTTTCTAACTTTCATTTTTAAATCCTTCTTAAAATTTCATTTTCATTTTGCTTTACCCCTTCCATTTACTTTTTTCGTGACCTTGCTTATCCCTGAGCACACTGAAAACCAGCTGAACCAATCATAGTGGAGCCTCGGATGTAACGAGCTCTCTAATTGGTCATTTTGTTAACTAAATGTGGCAGTGTGTTTCTCTTGAAAATGCTTTTCAAATATGATTTTAATTTGCCTGATATAAATCTTAAAGGGGTCATAAAATGTAAAACCGTGTTTACATTGTCATAGATGAATAATGATAGTTCAATGGGTGAAATGGACGTACAGAGAAGTTCTAACCCAATCGACACCACCTTTCTCTGTAAATCTCACAATTTTAAACTTCCACCATAACACAGGCGAAATTAAAACAAGGGGGGGGTGGCTGCTGGGCCGCTGACTGGACTGAACCGGGCATTCGAACCAAGCAATTAGCTTCGGGGCTGGTCCAGAGCCAGTCAGGGACGGAGCGACCAAACCCGAACCGGTGACGGTATCCTTCCACCCACCTACCTTACCGGAAGCACGGGCAGCGGCTACCGTCACCGGGTCGGGTTCGGCCGCTCCGTCCCTGCTGGCTCCCTCCCCCCGTACGCCGGAGTTCCTGGACCAGCCCCGGAGCTCATGGCTCGGTTCTGCTGCACTGTAGTTGACCAAAATCCCAGACGATTTCAAAATTCCAACCGAACATTTTTTTAGGTATGAAAAGTAGGACATGTCCGGGAAAAAGAGGACGTCTGGTTACCCTACCATATCAACAATTTGATGTTTCAGTGAGTGAGTGCTTGTTGCTATGATGCGTCTTTGCCCAGCAGCTTCGCTCGTTGTAAACCAACCAATCAGCGCACAGCTCATCTAAATATTCATGAGCATACCATTAAAGGAGGAAAACCTGTCGTTTCATTCTGGGGCTCTTAACCAGGCCTACATTAGGGCGCATAGAACAGCCAATATGCCATTTTCAGCACAACCAATGTTACACACCCTATTCAGAGACCTTAAGGACCAGCACCAAATACCCTATATAATAGTTCTATGACCCCTTTAAATTTGTAAAGGCTATTTTTACTCTTTCAGTGATTCTAGGACCTTTATAAAAGAAAAGCTTATCTTTCTTTAAGAAATGTGTGAATTCTGAAACAGAAAATAAACATATTTGCAGCTTAATTATGTTTTTTTAAAACCAGTTGACATTCATTATGTACCCAGGATTTAATCTCATGTCTTACCTATTGAAAGCAAAGATCAAATACACTACACCAAAGATAGACTGAATGCTTGGGCCAAAAAATGATATAATTCTACAAACTTTAAGAGTTAGCCCTTATATATTAGCTTCCACTGTTCATTTATAGGTTAATAGTTATTAATTTAGGGAAAAAAGGCCTTCCTTAAATTATGACATTTCTAGTTAAGAGAAGTTAAGAAAAGTTCCCTAACTAACCCAAAAAATAAAAGTAAAATGTATATTTTGCCTAAATCATTTTTTTCAGTGCTGAACAGGGCTAGAAAAAAACACAAATAAATACTTGAACAAATATTTAGGTTCAGTAAAAAAAAGCTTTAGGAATTTACATGATTCAACAAAGTAAACTGCAATATTTGTAAAATCCCAAACTGCCACCTTCATAGTGTGTACCAAAATCTTACTTTTTAAAATACATTTATATGAAAAATACATCTAAATATATGAAATACATTTCTATCACGCCCCCTACTTCTAAATATTTCATGATGACCAATTTTAATTTAGGCTGTGATTACCTGGTGAAGTCTGTCATCTCCATCATGATCATACACATCTGCTTGGCCAGCACAATGATGTCATTGCCATTGTCGTCCCACTTGGCCACTTCTGCATCAAGCTTGCACTTCTCTTGTCTGAAGCTCTCCACCTGCTCTGCAATCTTTGCTTTCTCCTCCTGGGGAAGCTGTGCCATGATGGCCTGTAGACAACAAATCAAAACTGTCAGAGGTGGTAGAGGAAACGTTGGAAAGTTTAGAAAAGAAAATTGTAGCTTTGTGTCAGCCATAACTGAGGAGAAGAAAAATAGAGGTAGAGACATTAGATAAAACTGGAGAAAAAATTGGAACACAACTTAAGAAAACAGAGATAGATCACTGGAATTTGAGAGCCTACTAAAGCTAAGGCCGGTTTTTTACTTTAAGATACTGCAAAACTACAAACTTAAACATTAATTTTCTAGTCTTGCCCTTAAAGAACACTTTCAAATAATGTTCTTGACTTTGTATTTAATGACCAGACCTTTTCAAAACCCTTGACATCTTATACCCATAAAAGCAAATCCATTTTTGCCATCAGTTCTTTCCCAGCTATGAAAATACATTTCCTCTCTTAGCAGCCTTTGGGGGCAGGTCTAAAACGGCATAAATCTTGTGGCGAGGTCACAAGCGCAGTTAGGACCTAGTATTATTTGGAAGATAAATGTATAATTACCTAGCCTCTAAGACCAGGGAATGAATAATGTATTTCTTCAACATTATGTCAGTGAGGTGAGGTGGAAGGAAGAGTAACCTGGTTTCCATTAGGTCGATTATATTGACTCAAGAGGCATAGATTGAAAATGAGCACATTGAAAAAAAGGCCTAAATTCACTGTTAGTTTTTCCAACTTCCCTATTATTCATTTCTATCTGCATTCCATAGAATTTATAACTTCTTTGAATGCATTAAAAACACCTCCTCCTCACCCCTTTGGCCTACTCCCTTGAAATATACAGTGTGCACGTGTGCACTATTACTATGCACTCATTAGAAGATGCATCAGGAAAATAAAAAAAAACTAAGACAATAAAAAATTGAAAAACGGACAGACATAGAAAGGCTTAGAGACCCAGCTTTCTCATCAAAAATAGAACTGAAACTTCACTTTTTGATAAAGCTTACTCATAGTGTATGAGGTATTCCTAAGCTAGCTGTATAGAATGGTATAGAATCAGAATCAAGTTTATTGCCAAGTAGGTTTACACTTACAAGGAATTTGACTTGGTATTGATGGTGCAGACAAATTAAATAAATATACAGAATACAGAATCTATATAGTATATAGCTATGTACTATATACTGTACACAGTAGATTGTGTTAATGTAACAAAGGAGGTCTGGAGATGCTATGTTGGTGTGGCTTCTAGGTCCTGAACGGGGGAGGGAGAGAGGCAGTGTCAGTCAACTTTTCTTGAGGTGTGAGGTTTTGGTCCTGATGGACTGTAGCCTCCTGCCAAAGGGAAGTGACTGTAATAGTTTGTGGCTGGGGTGCGTGGGATCAGCCAGAACCTTCCCAGGCTTAGGTTGCTGAAAGATAAGGCCCTGCTGAAACATATGGACCACTTTTCTTAATTTTGCTTCATTTTACTCATATTCTCCAACTCTGCATTATTTCTTAGTACAAAACCCAACTTCATGTTCTCTCTTATTTTTCTTATTGTAGTTTGATCTGGCCTTGTGATCTGTCGGTCTGTGACACCATACTGGAAGGAGGCATTTGTTGGGCAGCAAGCATTAACAACCTTCTTTCCAGCTGATAGAGTTGGGCCTTTTTTCAGTGCTTTGTCCTATTTCTCTAGTGGATATAGCTATGGGCTCATATTTTAACGTGACTAACACTATGTGCTCTCTTTAGCCCCTTTTGACATAAAAACATTAAGAGCTCATTTGTTTAACTCTTACTTTTCTGGACTATGAAGCTAGTTTACCACAATATTTTCTAACAGAAGGTTTTAATGAATGAGGGCTCCTCTGTTCCTTTTTATGTAGGCTTTTTGAACTACCCTGTCGGCCTTGGGAGAAGGCCGCTCACACAGACCCTGGTTCTGCTGGCGTTTTTTTTTTTTGCTAAAAGGGAGTTGTATTTCTCTTCGCTGTTGCTGCATACATGCTTCATGCAAGAGATTGCTGCAGTCAATCACACAATGCAAGTGAATTACTCCATGTTTATCCAGAGGGAGCAAATCCTCCAGGGTCAATGACTCAATGCAATCAGCTATGTTTCCTGAAATAAATAACTTATAACTAATATGTCTGTGTGACTTGATTATCTCTGTAAAATGCCTTGAGATTACATGTGTTGTCAAATGGCGCTATGTAAATAAACTGAATTGAATTGAATTAACATGTGGGGATAAGTTTAGGTCTTCTCATAGCACTCTTAGAGTGGCAATGCAAGGCATTCATGGTTGGTATTTAAAAAGAAAAATGCTTGGCATAAACAAACAAGCTAAAGTAGCCCCCTCAAGCCCAGTGTAGATTTCCTCTGCTTCTCGTGCCAGGACACACGAACAACACCATGGAGGCAAATCCAATTAAACAGCATGTGGGGTGAGAACACTGCCCTCATTTAAAACAAATACCAAGTTAATATGTATTTTAGCTGCACAGCAAGGATTAAACAATTTAAATACATATTAAATTTTAGCAGTCACACATATATATCATCACTACAAGTATGTGAACATGCATTGGTTATTTTCTTTTTGTTTCAGGATCTAGGGCAGACCAACTTTAATTAATTTAATCTATAACTGAACATATAGAATATCTGAATTCCATTTACATGTTAAATCCCCAGCTATAGATTATCTTGATACTTAGATAAATCCCTAAAGTGATTTATATTGGAGTCTATTTTTTTTTTTTTTTTTTTTTATAAACAGTATAAACTAGGAAAGGAAAAAAACAAAAAACAAATAATTGTTCCATGAGGTAATGGCTGGGTTTAGTTTGCTTTTGCTTGTCTTTTTTTAGTCACTTGTGTATTGCTAAGGAACGCGTCGATCGGTCAAGAGTATTTTTTAAATTGGTCAGAAACACTGTGCTGATCCAACGCAGCAGTTAATTGGCTCACCACAAGCCTCTCCAAGATCTTAGTAGTAAACAGACACTTGGAAATGGCTCTGTAACAGGGATGGCAACTCCAGACCTTGAAGACTGTTGACCAGCAACCTAAAGATGTGTCCTTGTTCAAGCATACTTTGATTAAATGTCTAAAGTACATCTTCAGCATGCAAGTTCTCCTGAGTCCTGGTAATTATCTTAATATTTGATTCAGTTAACTTGAAGCAGGGGCACCCACATCTAAAAGTGTCAGGACACATGCTTGAGAACTGGAGCTGCCCATCCCTGGTCTATAACAATCAAAGTAAGAGGATCTAAATATCTGTTTTCAGAATGCAGGGAGTTGAAAAAACTTTACGTGAAGGTGCATGGTTTGGGATGTTTTCCAAGTAACTATTAATGGGACTTAAATGAAAACATCTTCAGAGGAGGACTTGCAGTTAGACTTGGGATCATTGTTCTTCTGCAAACCCGAAGGGACCTTGTGCTTGAAATCCTAAAATGCGGGATGGAGAGTCTTTGCCAGACAGTAGAATTCATCTGTCCATCAATTACGGCAAGTTATCTAGGCCCTGCAACAACACAGCAAAGCAGCTTAGATTTACAACAGATATAGTGGGACACAGCCTCCAAAAAGTTTAGCTCTTTGGAAGTTCCCCTTTTGGGTCCACATAAAATCTTCTCATCAGAAGTCTTCGAGACCATTAAGTTTTTTATTTTTTTTTTTGAAAAATGTGAAATAGACCATCTGTTTTGGCCTATAATGAGGTCTGCAGAGCCTTAGATGTTGATCAGGTTTTTCTATATGTCTGGATAGTACTCAAGGAGTAATTTTGCTAGGTCAGACTTTACTGGAAAGTTTTATCCCTGTTCCATGTTTTCTCTTTTGATGGCTAATGATTCTGTAGTATTGTTTGCTGGAGTTGAAGAGGTTTAGAAATTACTTGGTTATCATTTTCCAGACTGACCTATGCAAATTACTTTGCTCGTTCAGACTCCGGAATATAGCCTAATTCATATCACAAAGACTCTTAATTTAACTGGTCAGACAATAAATATCTGTAGTTAACATCTAATGTTTTGACTTTATCTTTCAAGGGGCATCAGTATTTTATGCATTTTAGGGACAGTTTGGTTGGGATTCCTTTTTCCTTCAGAAAATAAAGTTATTATTAAAGTATTGAATTCTGTATTTCCTCTCATTAACTGATATTAATGTTTGTTTTATGATCTGGGGGGATCACTCGCCTAGGATGTGTCAGACTTGCCCTTAGGCACATCACTTTACCCGGTGATGGTAAAAGAAATATATTTACTTTTCTATTTCCATCGAAAACCCTTTTTAACACCGTGTTCCTGTGGAAACAACAAAACCAATTTCTGCCCACTGACTCTTTAAGGCTTCTTGGTCTCTCAGCTTGAAGTGTTGGCATGCCAGTGGCACCCTGGGGTGTGGTTTGATGATTACATACTCATGTCCAGTGTGGCCAAAAATATAATATAAACAAAGCTGTTCAGTAATTGCAGCCTAATCAACAGGAGCTCTGTGGTGACATTCATCAGGATCGCCTGACTTCAGGACTGTAGGGTGGCCATTAACATATTTGCTTTTTTATACTTCCTGTCCCCAACTGTTAAAGCCATAAATTATTCACTCAAGTCTATAATTACTTTAAAGTGTGTACAGCTGGTATCTTAGATTTGACCATGTGTGATTTTTCTTAATGCCAATGTTCTGAGTCACAGTGAAAATGTAAACAGAGATTTATTAATAATTCTATGTGTGGCTAATTCTCTGAGTAGAATAAAATCTTCCCCACAATCTTTGTACTAAAGAAACACATTAAGTCAGGGCAGAGTGCTCTTTCACATAAGTGAAAGAGTATAAAGTCTTTGGGAGAAATATAGAAAATTCCCTGTCCAAAAAATAGGTCTGGGGGTGTCGGGTAGGGGAGTAAGGGATTTGGTTAGTATAGCAATTCACTTCTAAAATAGTGTGACAAAATAGAGCATGTCAGGGAGGAAGGCAGAGAAAGGGTTGTGAACACAAAGGAAAGCTGCACAGCAGAGGGGTAAACACATGAGCCAATTGGGACGTCAGAGGAGCGCAGCAAGGGTCTTGGTGCTGCACCCACCCCCCTCCTCTCAGCCACCTTCCCCAGCAGCTCTCTAGAATTCACTTATCCCCAAATCCCTTCCCCTTCTTTACTGATAACAACAAGGAGCAAGCCTTGGGAGCTTAACACAGTGGCAAATCCAGCCGAGGGAGAGCGGCGCCAATACACTAGGCGACTAGGCTACGTCTGCTGGGATTAGAGCGCTTTCTGGGTTTCTTCACCAAGTGCTGCATTTTGAAATGACTTTAATTTGTTTCATTTGAAATAAACTGCCCAGACACTCAGGTTCAATTTTATGGATGACCTATCAGCAAGGTTATCCAATCACAGTGTTTAGAGATGTTTACAGTGTGTTGACTTCCTATAAATCATCCATGGCATGTCTCACAAGTGGGGATTTTATTTAACCTCATGCACAAAAGCAAACTACAAAGTGGAGACATTTTTAAGAAGATTTAAGCTCCTAAAAAAGCCTTTAGCCTGATTTAGATGTTAGTTAAGACGAGAGAAAAAATAGTGAAGCTGAGAGTAGAACTGAGACATCACACAGACATCCTTTGTCTTTTATCTGCAGTCTGGATAGGTTTGGCGGGATCACAACTGTAAACCTCAATGTGCTCATGTCAGCTCCTATGGAGAAAATGGATTACCCCCCTTGTCTGTTGAGAAAGAAGACAGTGCACCAGTGTGGACTTGGCATGACCGTAAGAGGACAGCAAGCTTATCCTAACACCACACACTGGAGCAGATTGTACAACTCAACACTGGTGTAGAAAAAAAAAAACATACCTTTTATGGATATGTTTGCCTTGTGCATGTCCTAAATTTTAATCTCAGAAGCCATGACACTGTTGGCTGGTAGAAAAACAGTGCTGAGAAATACTGTCAGTGTGCCAGATACTCCGTTCACTAAAGGACTATTTAAAAAAAAGTTGACCATCTAGGCACAAAATATCTATTTATCTTATACTAACATATCTGCAACATGTGTTAATACTTATCTGCTCTGTATTACTGTTAAAAGTCATGAGAAAGGGGACACTTTGCCTTTTCAAACTGTTCACGAATAGAGCTGCCCACTCACAGCTTAGTTGAGTGCCAGAAAAACTAGTTAACAGTTTGGTGCTGTAAAGCTCCTTTGTATACAAGTGTTGGTGCATCTTAGCTCAGATGGCCCTGCAATGTAACACTGCAGGAGCCCTAGTGGGAGTATAAATACAACAAACTAAAGTACTTCTCACCCAGAATCCCCACAGTCTTTTTGGAGGAAGCCAAAACATGGGTCTGTTCTTCCTGTTTATTACGCAATATCATCTTAAAAATTATATATCCATTTAAGTTAATTATATATCCAAGTTAACAAGAGGAGGACTCCTCCATAGTTTGTCATCTTTCAACCACAAAGTCAGTGTAATTGGGGGATATTTAATAAGCTGATTTTATAATATACAAATGTATGTAATGTTTATTAAACCAGGTATGTCTCATTGAAATTACAAATCTCAATGAGACATTGAAAAAAAAATACCAAAAAAATAAAAAAATTAAAGTTACAGATATAAAAAAACATTAAAAACCAAAGGTCAAACAGCATAATATTAAACTCCAAAATAGAATCCAGCAAAGCTAAATGCACCAGGGAGCTTTATCACAGATCCTTCCTCCCAGCAGCTGTAAGGCTTTATAATATCACTGTTACCAACAACCTCAATAGGTTTTTATATTGATGCTGATTTCTGCAGTTTCCTTCTTTATTCACTTAAATAACATGCTGCTATTATTTTTGCAAGTCTCTGGTGTTGCTATTTTCACATATCCATTACTGTAAAAATGTCCACAGTTGTACATTGGTTATTTTTTATTCAGATGCACAGTATTTATATTGTAAATGCATTGTACAGTACAGTATTTTATTTGTTTTTTGTTTTTTTTTTCAAACTCTGTCACTTAATCTGTTATCTCTATATACTTTTAAGTTTCATATTTGTTTTACAGCATTTGCTATAATCTTTTGCTACTGTAACAACGCAATTTCCCCATTGTGGGACAACAAAGGTATTTTCTAATCTATTCTAGCCAATTCACTACAGACGTCCCCTAATTAGAAAACTATGTCTTTGAGACTCTGTTTATATACTGTGGTTTGTTGGAGATCACTTCTTCTGGATGGACAAGAAAGATGTAGCAGTTATATGCAGCAGATGATCTGTCTCCATCCTCTTACCCGGAGACAGAAGAAATGTGGGATGAAAGGTTCTGAGGAGGAGGCCATCAGCCCTTAGCTGTCCTGGTTTCTCTGAGACAGTGGCTCGGAGTTTCTGATTGGCTGTTCCCTCCTCCCACACACATTAGTTCTTGAGGGGACTGTCAATAAATATCTGCATAAAACACTCTTGATAGGAAAACATTCATAAATTTTATGTCTTGTGACCCTTAGACACAAAATGAATGCCAAATCATCATTTTAAGATTAAGCATGCTCTTTTTTGTCCAGTTTCAATGCATTTTCTACACTTATTAAATTTTTTTCCCCTCAAAATTAATGGGAGTTTTTAATAGCTTTCAGGTCATGTGACTGACTAACAAAAAATAATGTCAAATTATTAGACAGGACTGGAGAGATGATGCAGACTTGTTTTTATCCAATTATAATGCATTTTTGTAAACATTTATAAAACTTAAAGGAAAAGTCCGGTCATATTCAGAATTCAAACTTCTGAAAGTACTTTAAATCAGAATTTATTACGTACCATTCAATAAATTAGTGTGTTTTTAATTAAGAGTAATTTTAATTTGAGTGTGCTTTACCAGAGACATCCATGTTTGTCAAAGAACACTACTGCCACCTACCAGTTTGTGACATCACAGTGCGGAATCGGCTGTTGATCAAGTCCCAGTGCTGTATCTGGTGTTTGTCACAACGTGCAGAATGTTGGCTACATATTTTTTCTCTGGCCAGAATTTCGATGGGAAATCTTTCTTCTTCAAGGTGGCAATCCAACGACAAACCCGTGGGGGATCATGAATCGGGAAGGTGAAATAACTACGTTTTTTTTTTTCACTTTCACCCAATGTATTACAACGTCTAACTGCCATGCACGTACGCATTTTCAGTTTAACTATAGCTCTAACAAATTCAATGGTGAAGTCCTCTCGAAAACTTAAATAATTGTTGTTGGAGGGGTGTCTAGTGGCTCCCATTGATTCTGCTTGTAAAGCGGGGAGAATTGTGCTCGGCTTACCACAACGTGACGTCATTGCCGGAAGTGTCAGCAGTGAGGTGTTTCCATATTTGGGCAAAATTGGCCTGTCCCTGACTCGGTGATCAAAAAGAAAATTATTATTGTAATTTTTTTAATGATTAAGTATAAATTCATTAAATCAACGCAAACAAATTAGTTTTAGGTATAGATAATGATCCATTTATTATTCCTTGCTGACGGACTTTTCCTTTAATTGGTGATTTATTCTCATTATCCATTATAAGAAAAGTATTTCATATATTGCTAGTTCCTTAGTGAAAAAGGAGGAGTGAGTCAACAGAGAGCAGCTGCCCAGGTCAGAGAGGAAGTCAGTTCACCCTTGATGAGGTCGTATCCCCGGCTAGGATAATAGCAAAAAATCAGATGCAGGGTGCAAGACAGGTGGTTTTAGACACAAAAGCAAAATTTCAATAGATCTGCAGTAAATTGCTAAAATAACGCCTGCAGCATGTAGACTCACGATTTAGGGGTGCATAATAAAAGATAACGAAATAGTAAAAGAACCTCTAAAAGATTGGTACTGTATATCCTTACCTTTTCTATAAGAGCTAATGGCTTAACATACCACCCGGTGCTTTCTCTCAAACAAGTTTTGCTGACTGAACTTTAGCAAGTGTGACAATTGATAGATAAAAAAAAAAAAAAAAGTTTTTCTGTTCTGTAGAATAAAAAAAATATTTTTATATAAAAGTTAACTTTTAAAACAGTTAACCGTTCTTACAGAAGTGGATATTCTAGTTGGCACATCCCTGGATCACTCTTTAATGTTAAAAGGAACTACTAAAAAGTGTAAAAATCTTAAGTACAGAGTCAACATGCCTTTGCAGACAAAATACTTAAACGGGGGCATGAAACCCAGTTTGTAGATTAAATTGGGTCAGGCACACTGAAAGCACAGTGAAAGTCCTAAAATGTGCATAACTGAAATCCTAAGAGTGTGCATGTCTTATTAAACTATTGTTGCAATGGTTAGAAGTAAAACAAATAAAACATTCTTACCCATTTTATTTCAATAAAACACGAAAACTGTAGCAATAAAAATGTTTTAGTAAAGCAAAAACACAGAGGAGCTTTTTTTAAGGATGACCAATGGATTTGGTGGTAAAGGTGTTAAATTACTGAGGTAGTTTGCTGACAATTCTCCAATGAACAAGTTTAAACATCATGACATTATTGCTCCTAATGGCTCCTTGAGGAAGAATAGGTTGCCTTCCACTCATGTACAGAGATTTTTCAAACACAGGAAAAAAAAAGGTATCATTAAGGAGGTAGCAGCTCCACATTAGAGGCATTTAGCTAAAACAGGATTCTGATTTGATTGGATTTATTTCTCAGCTTTTAGTGAATTACCCCCTATGTTTGCAGGCTGTACAGAGACCTTGCCGGGGCCACAGGGAGTGATATTGAGCCAAGTCACACTTCTGTCTTCCACAATCCATTCAAAATGCAGCACACCGCTAGAGACTGTGTGTTGCTGGAGGGAAGCAGGGACTGATACCCTCTTAATGTCCTTTAAGCTGGGCCCAAGTGAAAAATTGCTAATGTGCAACAAAGCCCAGCCCTGGCGATCACGACTGAGGCTTTGGCACAGGTCTGTGTCCCATTATGAGGGGCATCTGAGGGGAAGTTGGTAATTAATTCTTTGTTTGTGGTTTGCAATTTTACACCTTCAAACCCTGAACATAGCTGATATGGAATAATGGTGCTGTTAGAATCAGTTAAATGCTCTAAAAGTGATGAAAGGTGGATGGCCTCATTCATCGACTGCTAGAAAATGACCAACATTTCTTAAGAAAAACACCTGAGCTGTAAATAATAGCTTTTCAAAAATAAAATAATTATTCAAGGTTGCTATTACTTTATCGAAGCAAAATACATAGACGTTTTCCTGTTCTTGTTTGTTAAAAGTTTGTTAATTTGGGGGACTTTTGAAAAGGAGAACAGAAGGAAGTGATCGCCCACTTACCCGAGCGCTCTGACCGGCAATAAGCTGGTCATCTTCAGTCTGGACACTAGTCCTGCTGCGAGTGTCATAGTCCTCCTGCTCAAAGTCCGAGTCATCCTCCAACTCCTCTGGTGTCTGTAGGAAGCATAAAACCAAATTAGAGAAACAAACAAATCAAACTTATGGAAAAAAGCATTTCCGCCATAAAAACTGCAGTTTTCCTTTGAACATAAGTATCATTCTTACAGTTTTGTATTCTGCATACAATATTTAAAATGTGCCTTTTCGATATACAAGCATAAATATGCCTTATAAGCTTATCCCTACACATAAATGGTAAAAACAGCAAGAAAAATTGAAAAAAAGTGTAAAAAATGAAATGTAGAGTAATGCTGATGCAGTTTTTATTGCACACACACACACACACACACACACACACACACACACACACACACACACACACATATATATATATATATGTGTGTGTGTGTGTGTGTCTGTTAATGGTACTCATTTTATAGTTGCTGTTATCTCTGTTGGGGAGTTCTCTTTTTAGTATATCAGTTATAAAATTATTCGCATGTCTGCCAGGTATATGGAAAAACAGTAGTGAAGGAATTCTGAAGATTATGTAATGTTTCTAAAGTAGTGGGAATTAGCCCTAGAGGAATAAGAAAAAAGGAATCTTTAGCAAAGCATAATAGGCTAAGCTGCCTCTATTTCACAAGACATTTGGGATTGTAAACACACGACTACACTATATCAAAAGACTTTGGAATTAGGGGTATGCAACATTCTCCTCATTATTTTTATCGATATTTTTCAAATAGAAAAAACTATATTCTTATGAATCATCTGAAATACGGTAGCTTTCACATTATGCTACACATTAAACAAAATAATTAACATGGTTGTCAGTCCCTAACTATTCATATTGTTAAAAAGAGACATAAAACAAAATGTATACAAAAAAAAAAAAAAAAGGCATGGCTTTTAGGTCTCAAACACCCCGTATTCTTAATTGCTTTTATTTGATTGTTATTAAATTAAAATTTCTTTAAATGATGCTTGCATTTCAAAACACATAACAGATATAACAGCAGTGGCTGAAGAGGTGATGAAAATCATACCTGCAAAGTACTCTGAACCAAACCATTTAGGTACTTAAAATAGATCTAACTTGAGAGCTGAAAAAAAAAAAAACTGTGCAAAACTAAGGGGAATTTTTAGCCTGTATCAAGGCAGTATTTTTCTTTGTTCTCATATGCTGAGAAAAACTGAAAGAAGTCCTAAACTAAGCATGTCTCAGCTAGGATCACCAATAAAAGAGGAAAAAGAATCATCATTGCATTGAAAATCTAGCTGCTAATTATTTATTTCCACAATCTTCAGGCCGTAGGTCACAGCATCAGACATCCCAAGTTCCAAAACCTAATTTCAGGGAGATGCTTACCCGCTCCGTGCCCCATACATACACACTGTTTAATAACTACCTGTAATTTCTTAAACACAAAACAGAACAGTATTGGTCTTTTATTTTCAATTTTCAATACTTTCAATCTTGTAGTCTTGAACCTGGTTGTTTTTCATGGGACTTCAGCATACAGTGCACCTCACCACGGTGTAATCATTCCTCACCATGGCTGGTTCTAAAAAGGGGCCAACAGGGGCCAGTGCCCCTGTAGATCATGTCCTGACCCCTGTTATGGCCCCTGTACTGAAGACATAATACTTACAAGAAATTCTACAGTAATGATGATCTGCGCTGGAACAGACATGGTTACTGATAGGTCCTTTGGATCTGCTTCATTCTTTTCTTTACAAATTCTGTTTTACTAATTATTCAAAAAACAAAAAGGTGATTGCTTCAGTGGTATTGAGATTGGATCCCAGTTTTCATCTGCTAAATGTTTTTTTTTCACAACAAATAAAAAAAATGCTCTAATTTTTACAGATAAGTTTAACAGTTTTTCTTGAGTTCTAATTCAAATTTTATATAAAACAGTAGTTTTAACTTAAATGAAGTCAAAAAATGTAAAATTCCTAAAGTATAAATGTATATTGACCTAATAAGAACTAGAATTTTTATTGAGCCTAATTAAAAAGAAATTTCACTTCATGCAGCTCTCTTCATATATTTGAATGCCTTGCCCTGTTTTTTATTTCATGCTTTTCTGTGCCTCCATGAAAACATGCTGTCCCCCTCCTGGCCACCAGGTACATTTGGTCTAGATCCACCTCTGTTCCTCACCTTCCCTATTGGATATACTTTAGTATATTCTGGTGTAAAATTAATCTGATATTTTAATTTTTTACTTGAGGATTCAACTTCTGCCATTTCACAGGATGCACAGCTTTGAGTGGTAAGTAGGTGACTGTCAGAGAGTAACCCAGAGAAACTTATCGGACTGATCCAATCAGCTCTATGACAACCAGTCGCCTGGAATGCTGGTTGAACAGAGCATCGCTTTGGACAGATACACTGCACAGGTTTCACCAGCAACCTCCTCCACACACCCCGCGCTCTCTTGTTGTTTGCGCAATCAAAGTAGTTCTTATCTGCACATGGTGCACAAATTATTGTACTGCCTGCACGCTCTCACTCACATTAAAAAACATCACCTCATATAGTCTAAAATGCGGGATAATTTATCCGACTCGCGGGCATCCGTGACGAACTACCTATATCAGGGGGACCCCCGGAACTTCCGGGAGACTTTCGATGTCTGCAGCATAAGCACAGCTACGGTCTATGTATCAGAAATATTCCTTAATTTCTTTTGTTGCCACAGTGGGTGCTGTTTCTTCTCTCATAGAAAGTAGTGAGAACAGGTAGAAGTGTGTTAAGTTGAGGCACAACTTGCAGGGCTGCTAGATGAATGATTTCTGGTGCTCGGATCTCCAGCAGTTCTATATAAATTATCAAGTGTTTCTCACCCTGAGTTGCTCTCTTTCATTCCTCTTTTGGACACTACTCCCAGTTGAAGGATGACAACATAAACAAGGCAGGTTAGCTTAGCTACCTGTTAGTAATTCTGGGGAGCAGTAACAATCTCTCGTATATTAATGCAACAAACAACCTCATTTTTCAGGGGGATTTGGTGTCAGATGTGGATTCATTTGTGTCAAGTGCTTTTTTTATGAGCTGTCCCAGGCATGGACTTTCTAGCATACATTTTTTTTTTTCAAATTTGTATGCTTTTGGTACTATTAGTCCACCCCCTGTCCAAAGTGAGGGTAGCTAAAACTGAAAAACCTAGTATGTTACTGACCTACACTGAACAACAGATGCACCTTTGACTTTATTGCATTGAAATTAAGAACAGATCTTCAACTTAATCATATTTTTGTCATAAATCTCCAAAGCTCAAAGTATTTCTCTATGATTTTAAGAGAGAAACATAAAGCAGTACATTATATAAAAGTAGAAGCCAACTTTTTCGTTTTTCTTACACAATAGCATTGAACATCCATTTTCATGTTCAACCAAAGGTATTCAATTAGCCGTGGATTTAAGCTGTAGTCCAATGTGTTAGAAAGACTTTGCCCTTCTAACATATGAATTTGCTTTGACCTCTCCTGTCTAGTGACATTATTTTACTGAGCCTTGTTGCAGAACATATAGCCTGTAACAGTATTTTCCTATACAATTGCCATATATTTAAGAAGTCCTTAAACAACAACAACAAAAAAAAGCATGATGATATAAATGACGATATAAATCTATTGAGACCAGCTGACTTTGGCCAGCATTGCACAAAATTAGCATTGAGGGCGAAATTCTCCCAATATCATTCTTTTAAAATTATTCAGGCAAACTTAGTTTAGCAATCCTGTTTTGGTGTAAAAAAGGACTTCTAAAAAGTTGTTGTTCTTGTCACTCTTCTATCAAGAGCAGATTGATAGAATGCTGCCAACTGGTTATCCTGTTTTCTGACCTGAGATGTGGAACTTTGCAGATACTTCAGACTGACCCTGAAAAACTCCTTTCTGAATGATGCTTTACTTGCATAGTTTGGGTAGACAGCCGTGTCTGTTTTGGTTAGCTGTTGCTCCACACACTACATTTGTTGACAAATGATTTAACAGTGAGCTGCAAAAAGCCAAGGACTATGCTTAAAAACCCTTCTTAAATTTTTTTACAACTTCATCCTTTACCTGTTTGGTTTATACCTTCATAATCTTCATGTTTCTAGAAAATTCTGAGGCCGTCACAGGTCAACTGACAACATGTTAGGCTTAAGTATGTCGAGATTGGATTATCAATTATGCAGCAGTACTTTTTTTCAATCTGAAAAAACTCACATGGAGAGAAAAGACAATTAGAAGAAATTCATTGATACAATTACTTGGTCTTTGGTGCTCAGACCTCGGCAGGAAACATAGCGCTGAATTTTGATAGATATGGATGAACAGGAGCAAAGAATAGGGCTGTTTCCCACCCAGGCCTGAAACTGGTGGAGGAGTGGAGATAGATGAAGTTGGTCAGTCTGTAGACTGCTGGTTAGCGAGACGGTATGCTGAGCTTTATGGGGAGATCCAATGGATTATGTGAGCTGATACTAGAGCTACACTGAGGTACCTGGAAGATGGAAGTCCAGTTTGGATGACACAGGTTAAGAGAACCTGTCCATGATGAGCAGCATGAAGCCTGAGTGGAGAGGAAAAACTCCCCATTGGGAAGAAACCTCTGGCAGAACCAGGCTCAACATGGAATGCAGTAAGAGTCCGGGAGTAATAATACTCTGATACCTGCGCACTAGGTAGCAGGCAAGTTGCGGATCGGGGGCCTTTTAAAATGAACTTTGGATGCTAATTAGCTTTCATGGAGGCGTGGTTCAAAGCTGATTGGCTGTGTCATAGGCGAATGAAGGCGAATAATCAGTTTATTCAGTTGAACGTCCGCCTAGGCTCCATCTAACTAACAAGATTACTTCTAAATTGGGTACACTAGATTTTATTTAAGGGTACAGAGCGGAGGATGGTGAGCATTTAAAAATGCCAAATTTTTCAGAATTTGTAAAACATTTAAATAATTCCTCTTTACATAAATGTAGTGTTCACTGTGTGTTGGACTATTTTATTTTGTGAAATCTAAATGAAATACAATGACGTTTCTAATTTTAAAGTGACAAAACATGAAATACATCCTAGAAGGTATGAATATTCTTAATAGGAACAAGTTTCTTCTGAGAAAAGTCGACGCATTTAAGCTTTTTTCTATTTATATATTTAAACACAGTGACATTTTCTTGTGAAATGTTCAACATCAACTAAGAGCATCTTTCTCAAGATCTGTTTATGAGAATGAAAGAAAAGTATGAAACAGTAGGGGACTGCTATTTTTCCATTTAGTGTCTGGTCGGTGTGATTCCTGTAGGAGTTCATGTACAAACAAACAGCTTCAAGCAAACTTTGCCTCTATCTCTGCATGCCATGCTGGCTTTGAAGGTAAAGCGGCCAGCCAAAAATCTTTTGGTCTGTTTTTTAGGCTTGCTAATATCTCCAAGCCCCTGATGTCATTGTGGGATTTGGAAATTATGTTGTTTATCTCGATCTACTGCACTCTATTCTAGGCACTAGATGTTGTTCAGCTCATACACTGGTCTTCTTTTGCCAGGGGGTAAAAAAGCAACGGCTAAGGGTGTAGAGAATATTAACACCCTCCCAGTGCATCACTTGGTTTCACTCGGGAGATGTCAAAATGGTTTTGAAAGTCCTAACACAGTTGCCTTTCCTAATGGGATTTTAAAAATATGGAGTGGTGACCAGCTGTTTTTACTTGCATGGGTAAACCAAGTTTTGGGTAAATAATAAACAAAGAAAAATAAATATTTCTGTATTCCCACAATGTTTCGTTTATGACCCAAAGCAGCTCCAATTTATTCAGTATAATGGACAATTTTAAATCAATCTTTAATATATACTTCAAAGGAGCTTTGTCCACAAATGCCTATTTGTGAAGTGTCCTGAGTAAAAAAGGAAGAATTTGGAAGAATCATCTGGAGTGAAAGTAGAGATGAAAAAAAATACACTCAAATGTTGATTTTTTGCAGAATGAGCAAGTTCAAGAAGAAATCATTGTGGTCTAAATTAGTGTTTTGAAGGTTTTAAAACACTGTGTTTAAATCAAGCCTGTTTTCGGCACAAACCTAGGCAGAATGGTGTTACATACTACTAAAGAGAAGAGGCTACTAAAGAGGATCTGTAAAGATGCATTGACACCAAACTCAAAACAAAAGCTGGAGTCCAGACTTTTGGAATCTCTGCTTTCATTGGATCTTTCTGAAGTCAAACTGATTTTCCTTCATCATTGTTGAGGTTATATCATAGATTGATCAGGTTTTGAAAATCAGCAGAGGAAACTCCTTAATTTCTCACAGCTCTGACTAGACCTACCGTATGGTGCTTTTGCACCAATCGCTTGCTGGGCATCAAAACGCTGAAATGCTGAAACTTGGATGCTGGGTCAAAAGCTGGTGGAGATGCTTTGACACTTTGAAACTCTGGATGCTCTGGCTCTCTTTATGCTCTGTTCTATCATTGCAAGCTAGTGAGGAGCTCTGCTTTATTTGCTCAAAACATCATATGTGCAGTCAGTAATTCAGGATAGGGATCCTATAAAATATTCTATTATAGTTCAGAGTGACAGACCCCCCACATACCAGTGGGAGACATCAATGGGACTCACCAGTGAAAGCTCTCTGAAGCCGGCCATTTTGCCAGTCTGCCATTTGTTTTTAAGGTTTGTGGTAAAATATCTTCAAGTACCAGAATATAAAATGTTATATTGTCTATCAGCAGGTTTGAACATTTTCAGTTAATTAAGATATTTATAAGCTGTTTCATTGCAGTTCATTAAAGCCTAGCATACAGTTCCACGATTTTTTGCCCTTTTCAGACTGACTTTCCAGTCGTGTAAAAATTTTTCGATATGCCCGACTTTCAGCCTGATCATGCGTCGTGCGTAATGTAGAGTACAGGTGGTAACGAGAGGTGATCAGCCTCTCACGACCACCTCCCAATCAGGAAACTTGATTTCGGGAGAAAATCAAACATGTTTGAGAAAAATCAAACATGTTTGATTTTCAGTCGATCGTCATCAGCAAATCGCTAAGTGACCATGCACAAACAAGGATTCTTCTTCTTCTTGCTCTCAGATGAAAACACAAAAGCATGGCGGGATGCAAGTGAAATGGAGTTCTTTCTGTAAAATTGACATACCGTATTAATCACGTTTGCTCAGCCATGTCTTTGTCCAAATGCATCATCGCCTTTTCTTTTTAGGGCTTTCAGCGCACAAAATTCCACAAATTGCTAAGGCAGCGCTTTTCACTCTAGTGAGCTTGATATTCCTCTTCTACTCATTTGGCTTCCCGATAGACAAGTCTATCTGTACCCTACGGTTTCGTTGTATAGTGTGAGCTAAATTCGTACAGAGTATGCCCAGCTTAAGAGAACGTTTTAGAGGGGTAATAATATTCAGTGCTCTCTCTTCTCTTTGTTCATACCAATCAATTCTTTGGTCTTTTTAAAACCTGTGGAGTTTATACATTTTTGCAGAAGCAATCACAGCTTACATGTAGTGCCTTTCCTTTGGAAAACTCCTGGATTAGCTTTTCTGATGGGTTGACGCTCAGATTTCTGAACTGTAACGTGAAACGGTCGAGGATTCTAATGCTGGGACACACCACTCCCAATGCTTGGATGTGTCGCAAGGATTGCTTGATATTGTCAACAATAGACTTTGGATGAAAATCAGATCCTTTGACACTAAGAATGCATTCACTGTGAATGCACCATTAGATCTATTCTCTTGCTGGAATTCATTTGGATGTGAGCTAAATGGTTTGTTGTAATATTAGTGTGCGTGGACATAAGTTAATCTTTAATTCTTAATGTAAAATGATTCAGAGTTGGAAGAAAATAAACCCATCATGAAAAGATAAAATACATTAGTCAGTGGCATGTATTTTGTTTCATAATTACAGCCTATTATGGATTTGTACCTTGGCACAGTTGCTTCACGCACAAGTATTATGTATGATGACAGTGTGATATATAAAAATGAAAATCTTTGCAATAAAAATTCTAACTACATTATGGTAAGTGCAGTTATACCTTATCCAAAGATGTGGTAGATAATTGCTCTGCATTTTCACAGAAGCAACGTGACACATGGCCTGACAAAAGTGATACTTACTCATACATTAAAACTGTGAAAGAATCCAGCCCCCTTATTTGCTTCAATGAGGTCACAGTGTGACGCAGCAAAGGTGCCAACTTGGAGTGCCAGTTACCAAGGAAACAGGGCACTCATCTAAATGTGATGATGGGATGATGGCGTTATTTGCCTTATGGTCACTCCAACAGAGGATTTAACTATTATGGATATCGCAATAATTGTACAAGCAAGTGAAACTGCTGCTTTCATGTTCTAAAGCCCTGAGAACTATTGGAAAAATATTTAAACTCAAACAAAATAAAAGTTATTACTTAATCCCATCCTAGCAAACCTTTCCAGTTATAAAAGAGAATTGGTTTGAATGTGTGAGGGGAGTATTAGCATTCTTTAAACCTTTCATTTAAACGGATTAGACAGATTTATATCTCATTTTGTATACAGGAGTGTATGCAAGAAGAAATTTTGTTTAAATCAGCTCTATGCTTATCATGGTTATCTTGTTATAACCACAAACACACTGACATATTTTTTGAGGAATTTTGCTTACTACAGTAACACAGAGCTTTCCAGGCTTATGAATCGACTTTAAAGTGCCTTGGGATAACATATGTTGTGAATTAGGGCAAAATAAAATGTTACAGTGGGGGAAATAAGTATTTGATCCCTTGCTGATTTTGCAGGTTTGCCCACTTACAAAGAATGAAATGATCTATAATTTTAATCATATGTACATTCTAACAGTGAAAGACAGAATCCCAAAGAAAATTCCAGAAAATCACATCATATGAATTTATTAAAATTGATAACCATCCTCCATGGTGTTTGTTTTTCTTGCTTCTGTATAGCAAGAAGCAGAATAGTGACTTATGTCAGGTATTAAGGACATTCAGGTCAGATGGATGCGACCTGGCCGTTCAGACACAGGTCGCATTTAAAAAGATCAGATTCATGTCAGATCCAGGACCACATAGCCAAGCGGTCTGGGTTGGATTGGAAAAAATCTGATCTGTGTTGTTCAGACTGCCATGAAAAGATCAGATCCAGGTCGTGTATGGGCAAAAAAAATCGGATTTGGGTCACTTCAGACTGCAGTGTGAACATAGCCTTTGTCTTTTTGAGTGGTCTGACTCCTCTTTCTCTTGTTAGCTTAGTAGGTTTGCAGTTTTTCCATAATTTTTACATTTTGGATGATTTGATTTGAACTGTGCTCCATTTAATAAAATATCAAAAACCTTTTCTGTGTTTCATTCGCAATAAAATGTACTAAAAAATTCAAACAATCAAATAGGACATTTCAACTATACTACTCCCAGAATGAGTTGGAAAGTCAGTCCATACTTGACTTCCTTATTCAGGATGCTTCTACTTTCATCAAAAGTAGTTAAACTTTACAACACTGACTGTTTTTGGCGGTCCTTTATCATTTATGTAAAATTTCATCAGATGTACATGTACAGAACTAGTTATAGAGTTTGTAAGAAATTATGTTTTAAAATGGTTTATATTTGTAATAGTGCCTGCGGTTTCCATTAGTAAACAATGAAGAATCTAAGTGTTCACATTTTGGAACCTGAAACATTGTCCCTGTTACGTCATAAGCCATAATATTGAATTTGGACATAGAGGACCAAGGTCCTGGCTGGCTAACTTTAAACAAAGTTGGAGTCTTCTCATTGCCTTGTTACAATGAGAAGACGCTCCCACAGAAACATTCAATTCTGCCCCCTACTGTACTTGGGGACAAAGGCATCACCTCACAGAGTCATAGAGACACATCAGGGAGAAGAAGACATTGGAGTTAATTCCTCAACCCCTGTTTATGTAGTCTGAAAACCTCCTTTGATTTTAATTGTGAATTGCTGTGAACACATTCAAACTGTTTTAAATCAGTTAACAGCCAATTAAATGTTATTCGAATTTCTTCAAGGTAACATTCGGTTCTCAACCATAAAATCCATAACAAACTGTGATACCATTGCATCATTTTATTGATGATGGTTTTCAACCATTTTCTTTGGGTCCATAGTATTATTAATTAATTCATTCATTCATTCATTAAATAATTAAAGTTGTGAATTTATTCTATATGTTTGCAGATTTAACTGTTTGACCATGATTTGAGCTTGAATCACACTTTCTTTTGTTATCCTAACACCCAGTCAGTTGGGGTTGTGTGTTCACAGAACAATACATAAAAGTCAGAGGGTCATTTAATTAAATACCATCCACCAACTTCTGAAGCAGATTGCAGTGCATTTTATTTGTGTCTCGTATTCCCTTGTTTATTTGTCTAAGGTAGGTTGAATGTAAACACACTTCAAGCATTTATTGTTGAATAAATTTTTATTTCCACAATGATGCAAAAACTTTCTGGTTTTGTATCCAGAGGTTTTTGTTTGTAACATGAAAAAATTTCCAAAAATAAGGGTATCAATGCCTCTGCAAGGCACTGTAGGCTGGGCCATTTGACATAATGTATTTGTATCTGTTTACCTTTTGCAGCACTACCAGATTACATTGTTTTACTAACATGAACATATTTGGGTAGGTCTCAGATAGCTTGTTTTCTAAAAGTTTAATTCTAAGGATAGATTCTTCCCTAAGCCATTTATTTATATATACACATACACACACACACACACACACACACAC
>NW_015150531.1:245671-285740 GCF_000732505.1 Cyprinodon variegatus
TATATATATATATATATATATTTATACACAATTGGTTTATTAATCTACTTACCTTTCATGAGGTTTGTGGTGTGATAAGCCTAAAGGAGTCTAATAGTGTGTTTAAGCTGGAAGGAATTATACACCCTGTGAAAAATGGGGTGGTTAATATAACACCAACATTTCCTATCTGTATGATGGAGTCAAACAACATAAAAAAACTGAACTTTCAAGTTGTTTCCTCAGAAAGTAATTGAACTTGGATGGGATTATGAAGCCAGCTGGTCTCGGGCAGTTCAAAGCTGCCTGTTTTACATTATTTACCGACATCAAATTACTATCCATAATTAGATTTTTTCCGGAGCTGCACTGGGCCCCCTTCCAGCTTGCATAAAGTTAAATAAATGAATTACATGCTAAAAAAGGAGGGTCAGTTTTGGGTGAAAAAATTTAAAAACTGTACCTCTCTTATTGGAGCTGTTAGTTATGTAGTGTATTATAAAGCCTTTTTACCATTACAACTTCGAAAGTAAGCAGATTTATTTCTTTAGTTTTATTTACTTACATGTTTCCACATTCTGCAGGTAGCTATGTTCTTTTTTTTATTAAATACTTTTCTTTTTTTTTAGAAACCTTTTCAATAAAGCTAACAATCTGCATTTGACTCCCTTCCCAATTGCAAAAAAAAAAGAAAAAAAAAAAGAAGCTTAGTCTGACCCCCGCTGGCAAGCTGCGTGGCCTCTGTTACCCTACTGCTGGGTGTCTGGTGACACCATCACCTTGGGTTAGCGTTAATGATGTCACCAAATTAACAGAAATCAGAAAAGCATACAAGGGAGAGCAAAGGTAAGGAAGCCAGGACCTAGGAAGTGTGCTTTATTGTTTCATTCTTTTGTCCCTCTGAATCCCTCTTACCAGTGCTGTACCATGTGTATCAACTGTAAACGTCCTTACATTGCTCTCAATGGTATCACATAAATTAGCGGGTCGACCTGTGTCTGATGTTCCCACTATTTACCGATTGTAGCTGAGCCGTTAAAAGGCAATTTTAATCCGGATTAAAATTTGCTATTTTTTTTTATAACCTGGTGAAGCACATGAAGAGAGCTGGAATTGCCTTTCATCCGGTACTATCTGCATTATTTAACCATGTGCTTACCTTATGGCATTTGGCATGCTGGCAGACAAAGCCTGCGCTTAGCCTAACAAAGCTGCTAAATAACTGTTAATACATCTATATATAGATCTAAACACAAAGTTTACCCTTTTAAACCTGTGTTACTACTATACTCAAGTAACGTATACAAAAACTATTATAAAAGTTATTTATGTTTTCATCAATTTATATAATCAATCAATCAATCAATCAAACTTCTTTATTGTCAACTACAATTGACAATTGTAGTACACAGGTATTGAGGATGCAGAATCATTGACATTAAGCATAACTGGTCATAATGCTGATGTCTAGAGGACAGTAATGCATGTCTAATATGACCCTTGGTATGTGTGAAATACACATCTCAGTGCATTGGGTGAATATATACTCAACCTTGGCTGCAAAAAGACTGGAAGAAGTTAATTCACAGCAATACTCTACACTGCGTTAGACACATGAATATGCAACAATCAGACGAAGCATTATGAGACATTACATTAATAACAGCCAGTATCTCTTCACCATGATATTTATAATCGGTAGAATATGATAGGCAGAGATAGCACTGTTTGTCTTAAAGTTAGAAAAACAAATACTTAAGCAAGCTCAAATACTGATCATGGTAGTCTGCACTGGTTAGTTTAATCAAAATTAGTCTATTGAAGTAGCAGTGTTGTACCATCAGCAGAGTAAAGATCTTGTTAATAATAAAGAAATGACTGAGGGTTGTATAATAGAGGTTATTTAGGTGAAATTCAGTAAATGTTTTTCACCTACTCACCCTTATCATGAGGACAGCTTTCCTGATGTCACGGACACCATCGTAGACCAAACGGGATGCATCAATAAATTCATTCTCCTCAAAGGCCTGTGGGGGGTTTGTACTCAACGCCTCAATCGCCACTTCCACCTGTTCAGCAAAACGTGGCATGACTGCAGGAGGGGAAAAAAATCAGAAAAAATTGGTTATTGTTAGTCAACTGTTTCTTTTTATGAAGAAATAATGTTAACATTTGTCATTTCTGCAGCTCATGAATTCCTAAAATATAAAACCAAACAGTTTCCACAAAATGTAATTCAAAATAGCGATATTCCTTGTAGCCATAGGCCGGTGCATGCTCTTCTGTGGTAATTGTGTGCATCTGTGACTAACTAGGGAGATAAGTATGTGCACCAATGTGTGAGTGCAGGCTGTCAAATCATAATGTCAGTGAAAGGAAACATTCATCAAAGCCTTTTTGAGCTAAACAAAAGCCCTCCAACATAGGGCCCCTATTGACCACAAAAATAGCTGATTTTCTTCTCAATATAAACTGGTGGGAGTTGATGGAGAACTTTATGGCCTTTTTGTTTTTCTGTTGAATGGGCTTTTAATAGTCTGGAATATTAACTTTATGTTTCAATATCTATCAGGCCACATTCCTCCTAAAATTAGCATCCATTTACAGACTTTGACAGGCGATAAACAGAGAGGACCCTAGGATTCTCTTTGCAATGAAGGGCTTATTTCTGCTTCACAAATGCTTGTAACAGTTATACTATTATTGAGTGTGGTTCTTGTTTATCATGTAATCATCTATTAGAAATGCTATTTAGCAAGGATTGTATTGCAAAAATTACAAAAAATTTGATAAGATATTATTTAAAAAATATATATTTATTGTTTACTTAAAAAAAAGGAAATTTGTATCATTAAAGACTGAATCAGTTGTCTATAACAAAAATACCCAGATTGATCTAAAAGAACACATTTCTGGAGGAGAAACATTTTATGAGGACAAATGGATGATAAGAAGAAAACTATGGGGAAAGAAAATAGGGTGATAAAGATTAGCTGGTGGACTCTCATCCGAAAGCTAACTGAGTGGTTTCATTATTATTCTCTACATTATCCTGCTCAATACAACCAAAGCAAGCTAAATCAATTATCCCACTTGCACTAAAGGTGTATCTGCAATCTACCTATTAGTTTGATATAAAACAAAGTCTGCATTTCATGTAACATAAAAGGCACTACAAAAAACTCTCTGCCTTTCTCTTTTCATTTTTAATTCAGTTTAATCCACTTACTGCATAAGCGTAAAATAGGCTTTTGGGAATTGCTGGGAAGGCGATTTAAATAGAAATATTTAAATGTTCTCAGAGCTCTTAATGAGCAAAGTTGCTGGTAAGAAGCAATTTCAGTCATTCCAGTTGAAAAATTATGTAGGGAATTAAATGTGACCATGTACCAATGGATTTTTTTCACCCGCCAGGCTTAAACGCAGTTAAACTGAGAAGTTATGGAAGTACAATGAGTGCATGAAAACTTCAAAGCAGTGGCCCTGTGCCCTGGTGATGTGTTTAACGAGATATAGGCTGCACAGCTTATACCTTTTCTGATGCAAAAGCCTTAATTTCACGTCCAAAAAGCCCCATTTAAACAGCATATTATGACAGCTAAAAGCAAAAAATATCAAAAAATCAAGCTGAGAGAGCATTAACTTATAATATGAAGTTCAAATGTTGAATTATATAACTGGTTTTAGACTCAATTGTATAACTGTCCGACGATAAGCTCCAAGTGTTGGACTTGTTACCTACAGTGGCCGGACACAAATATAGCAAATAGAACCTATTTTGAAAAGAAAATGGAAGATTTTGCTAGATTGCAACTGTTTTACAATGTGCACTGAATCTCAATTTAAGCAGCTGCAATGCTGCCTCCATGGTAGGGCTTGGTGCCTTGATGAACTGCTCATAATTAGAGGTGAGATAGAATGAGAAGCTGTCTGTTTTCTGGTATATAAATGTATAGACATAGCTTAACTGAAAAATAATGTTCTTTTTGAAGTGCTAATATTCAGTGGGGAGCTGGAGGAGAAACTCGACCGTTCTACATTGAAAGCAGTCAGTTGATGTAATGCAGACATCAATTTATGCGTGCACATCATACTGATAAAAAGAAGCTTTGCAGGATTACCTACACTCTTTGGTCTGGGTTGTCTTTAAGTTGCTGGAAAGGATCACTTTGCTGAGGTTTCCTCTTAGTTTTCCTTCTCAGCCCAATATTTCAGCATGCAGAAATGTAGCAGTAGGAAGCAGGGATCATGCCCATGGTTTTCAAATGGCATTACTATTGACCAACAGTTGCCCAAAGAAAAATAATGAAAAATCAATTTTGTAATATAAAAAAAAAGAAATAGATGGTAAACCAGGTTAGAGGCATTTAAAAAAAAAGTTTTTTCATTTACCATTAATTTATGTTTATACCAGGAAAACAGGAAAACACTGAACACTACTTTCTAATAACTACATATTTTTCAAGTCTATATTGGATGAACATAGAGAATAATACATAGTATAAAATATAGATTACAAAATATGTCAATACAATTTCTACCTGTACATGTCATTAATAATTATGTCATTTCTTGATAAAACATTCTTACTTTTAATAATTCCTATTTTGTTATACTGAAGTACTTTCTTTATTAGTCACCTGGATTTTTAATGGATATTCTTGAAAGAATTTTTTAGAAGCACACTGAGAAGATCAACCTTAAGGATATGGAGCCATAACGAACTTATACGTTTACCACTGTACAGATGTCTTATACAGTATAGGTGCTGCCAGAGTATTTGAAGAATGTTGTGACTTGTGTTAAAACTTGTAATTTAACGGAAAAATGTGCCGATTTTTGAGTCTCATTAATTAGTTGCAAAAACAACAGAAATGTAAAATCTCATTTCCAATTATCCTGCACGTCCCTGGTAATACTTTGAAGGGATCCACAGGTTATATATACTTTGTTAAAAGCTTCATGTTCACTCCAATAACTCCCTGGAGACATCTAAAAGCAGCAGGACCAATTTGTTGACAAAAAGCTTTGACATTATACAATACATTTACCTATTCTGAAAACTTTTACGAATCACTGCGGTTAGATAAAGTAAAACACCCATTCACACACTAATGGTGGTAAGCTATGTACCCGTCTTGCCCAAGAACACTGACAGGAGATGGACAGAGCTGGGGTTTGATCTTCCAACCCTCACATTGCAGGATTAAAGGAGAAGTTCGGTTTTTTACACTTTAAGCCCATTTTCTGTAGTGTCCAGGATGAAATTGAATGATCGACACCAAAAGTTTGACAATTGCTCCTGTCTCTGCTTTTTGGCTCATTTAGAATCAACCCCTGGCTGCTTTAGAATGGCTAGCATAGAGCATGTCCGATAATGTCCTTAAAACAACCTTAAACGTTCTTTTTTTAAAATATGCTACTCACCGGGTCGTCAGCGCTGTTCAATGACGTTCCAAAAAAAGTTTCGTGAAGAAAAAAACGTTCCTGTAGTGTTTTATTTAGCATTTTGTAAATCCCATTGAGTTCTGTAGGAATAGTCAATATTCCCCTGCCACCGGAAACGGAAATGGGGCCTGTTTACACAGTTGTAGTCTTTTCGCTTCACTCTGTGTACTCCGACGTCGAGAATCAAGAATCCACCTTTCGTATTCCATTTTCAGAGTTTTTTTAAAGTGTTTAACAGAGACGTTAGCACCTCGACGTCGGAGTACACAGAGTGAAGCGAAAAGACTACAACTGTGTAAACAGGCCCCATTTCCGTTTCCGGTGGCAGGGGAATATTGACTATTCCTACAGAACTCAATGGGATTTACAAAATGCTAAATAAAACACTACAGGAACGTTTTTTCTTTACGAAACTTTTTTTGGAACGTCATTGAACAGCGCTGACGACCCGGTGAGTAGCATATTTTAAAAAAAGAACGTTTAAGGTTGTTTTAAGGACATTATCGGACATGCTCTATGCAAGCCACTCTAAAGCAGCCAGGGGGGGATTCTAAATGAGCCAAAAAGCAGAGACAGGACCAATTGTCAAACTTTTGGTGTCGATCATTCGATTTCATCCTGGACACTACAGAAAATGGGCTTAAAGTGTAAAAAACCGAACTTCTCCTTTAACTCCTGCATCCTACGCAACTGTCTACCTATATTCTCCCCACATTGTTGTAACTGCTTTTACTTGTTAAAACCTGAAACAGTAGGACCAATATGGCCATTTACCAATCTTTAAATAGATTAATCTTCATTATAAAAAAAATATTTCCACTTAACATTTGTCACCACATCACAAAAACACAGTATATTTCAGAATCCTTTGTTATTATATATTTTATTGCAACTGGCACAGCTATTCCAAGGCAATTATATAAGGATGTGACTCATCCAGAGCATTTGTTCATTATGTTTTCTTGTAGCTTCTTAATCTACAACATTTCAGTTATTAAAAGCTCTAAGCCTCTTCAGACTGTGTAGCATGTCTTTATTGGTCCAATGTGCACATCTGCCTGCAAATCTCTTGAAAATCACACTCAACCAGGGAATTCAGGCACGTGAATCTCTAATATGCCTCAACAGAAGCCAATCACAAAATGCAGTGAATCTAACATCCCAATCCGACAACCAGGGATAAACTGTAAGACCGAGAGAAAAAAGTCCCATGCTGTGAAGCTGGATGGGAGACGGAGGAGTGTAGGAAGTGTTGAACATTGAAACTGTTGGAACAAATTTGGTTGCAAGGCGTACATTACAACAGCAGTCTAATATTTAATCTAATCTTCAAGGAAACACTTTGGTGCCATTAGCTTCCTTTACTGTTCTTACAGTAAACTTGAGGCAGAACATCTCTCCTCTCATCCAGAGCTTGTATAATTTTAGCACAGTGTAATAAAAGGTAAAAATTTAAAAGACCATTTCCAAGCCTTTTCCAGAGTTCCATCCTAACTAGACTGTAAATAATCAAAACCTTTTCATATTGTGTTGGTTATTCATTGAAACTGTTTAAAAAATGAATAATGATTGGTGCACCCATTTAAGTGAAGGGTGGCCCATGGGGTGAAATTATATTGCAACAAAAAAGTATTTAGTTCTGGTAAGTATTAGTACAGTGTCCGTGGTGGTTGTGGTTGCATATTGAGGTGGATAGCTACATATCAGACAACGTGCATAATAGTATTTAATGATGGCTTAATATTTTTTAAGCATAATAACCCTTGATGCCAAAAATCTAACATGATTTAATTCAATTCAATTCAGTTTATTTATATAGCACCAATTCACAACACATGTCTCTAAAGGCACTTTGCAGTTCAACCAGATCATACAGACAATTTGATTCAAAGTTTTCTATCTAAGAAAAAACAGTTGATTGCATCGACTCATTGACACTAAGCATGCTTGTAGCAACAGTGGAGAGGAAAAAAACTCCCTTTTAAGAGGAAGAAACATCAAGCACAACCAGGCTCAACGATCTGCCGAGGCCGACTGGGGTTCAAGGAGACAGAAGGAGAGATACAAAAAGCAACTGTAAAAGGCGGCCCCATCCAAGAAAACACACAGCCAGGCAGACAAGCTCCAAGCCAACTCCAATGTCAGAGGATGAAGAGAGCACATCCAGCCAGTCACAGTCAGAGAAACAGAACTACACTGAAAAACAGGCTGATCTCCAACATCTATAAACAAAGGTCTTGATGGCAGCAGCACAGCTGTCATTTCTCTCCAGGATGGAGTTACAGCCAAACAAGACCAGACCAGATGAAGCTACTCTGAGAATGAGCAGAGAGAGCATTAGGTTAGAGGTTGAACTAACAAATTCTGCAGAAAGGAGTAATAGAGATAGGGTGACTCAGTCTTAGCCTATAGCAGCATAACTATAGAGATAGCTATGGATAACCTGAGCCATTCTAAATATAAACTTTATCAAAAAGGAAAGGTTTAAGCCTACCCTTAAAATAGACAGGGATGATTTTTGTTATCGTGGACTAAAACTGGTAGGTGGTTCCACTGGAGAGGAGCCTGATAACTACAAGATCTACCTTTTTTTTTTTTTTTTCAAATAAAAGATCTGCCTCCCATTCTACTTTTAGAAATGAGTGAAGTGCTCTGTTAGGGACATAAGGAACAATAACATCTTTGATATAAGATGGAGCTTGGTCATTGAAGGCTTTATATGTGAGAAGGAGGATTTTAAATTCTATTCTGGATTTACCAGGAAGCCAATGAAGAGAAGTGAGGATAGGAGAGATATGATCTCTCTTTTTAATTTTCATCAGAATTGTAAGCTGGTTTCTAAATTCCCCTAAAATCAGTTCAATCAAGTATTTTTTTTTTTTTTATCTGCAATGAAAACAGCTGGGATAATGGAGACATCCCTTAACAACTCACAGCGCACGGTGTAACCACTAGGATTGAAAACGGGTTGTATAGTAAACAATAAAGGTCTGTAGAACTGAGGAGTAGAGTGTCTGAGTGGTTTTATTTTGGAAAACTGAAGTAGAAGTATCATTATGCTCCAATAGGTACAATTAAAATTTGGCCTTCAGAGAGAGCAAAGAAAAAATACCAAAAAAGCCCACATGGACGAAGCAGTTTGGGTTGTCCAAGGTGAAAGTTTATTTTGAGTAAATTCCCATGTATCTTTACTTCCCCACAATGGCCCAGAGCCGAAAAACATATCTGGATGAGGTGTTTCATCGAGAAAAAAATGGAACCCATATGCTACTGTTAAAAAAATCTGTAACTCTAAGTCATTTAAAAAAATATATATTTTTAAATATTTCTTATATTTTCTTTTGATTTAAGGAGGTAAGACAATTCACGTTGAAATAAGATGATTTATATTGGAAATAAAAAAAACAACAACTCTTACCATATTTCAAGGGCATAATATCGTACTCTGTTTATCTAATGGAAAGAAATACTCTATAATATATATATTTTTTCATATAATTGGAGAGTTACAATTTAAAATATCAAAAAAAAAATTTGATTTAGAAATATACATTTCCCTATCTTCGTACATCAAAATTCAATTATAAAAAAGCAAGTTATTTTTTATTTAGACCATAATGCTTATGTTATGGCAACTGCCATAACATAAGCATTATGTTATGGCATTATTATAAATAAGAATAATCCTAACCTCTATCTGTTCTTGATTCCCACAGTGGTTAAAGTGTTTTTCTAACAGTCTAACCCTACCCTGCTCGTCTCATAGTAATTTCCTCATCAGCGCTATCTCCTAACTCCCGCCTCTATTTACTCACTGATTAAGGAACCTTAGCGATTCTCCTTTCAAGCTTGGAGTTTGCTATCTGGCTGTCATTTTGGGTAATACCTCATTACCCATCACTGTAACAATGAATGCAGATTTAAAAAGTGACTCAGCCAGCTGTGTGTTTTACACAGATGGACCAAATTAGGCTACTCGGGGGTATTTAGAAAGCACAAACATTCCTCCCTGCTTCTATGTACACTATGAAAACTGCAGGGCAATTTTTTGACACAAGTTTTGGGTTTATGCTGTTGGGATAAAGGTTAGTTGGCTTTTAAATATTGTGATTTTGTCAGTTGAATTTAAGAATTGTAGTTGATTCATAATTCTACACAGACTGCCATTTAGAACTAATCAAGCTTTACTTAAACTCTTCTACAAGATACAGTAGAAATGTTAGGGTTGCAAAATGAGGCTTTAATAGGAAGATTAATAGTATTTAGATTTAATGACTTATTTCACAATAAAGTCGGATCACCAAAGATTACATTAGCCCTTTCGATGCCAACATTCCCACATGGACCCAATAATCGGCAACGAAGCCAATACTCCATGTAATATTTTATACAGTTACTGAAGATGATTTTTGTTATCTAGATTCTTCTTTGTCCACAAGTCTTAAAAGTTGGGCTGTAAATGTGCACTCTGGGTCAGCACTGTACATTACCTTTGTGTTAAAGTCATCATTAGGTATGTTATTGATAGACATTGAGAGAAGCACATATGCCAGATAAAACACACAAACCAACCCTGTTGGGTTATTACAACCTAGGGTTTATAACACTCAATATTTGTAGGACTGTTTGTAAATTCAGCAGGTTGTAACAGCTTTCAGAGCAAAATTATGAATACCATAATAAAGTGACTTTTTTTTTAAATCAAGGTGTATGTATATATATATATATATATATATATATATATATATATATATATATATATATACATATATATATATATATATAAACTAGTCTTTAAGTTTTTTTTTCGGAAGGGTGACAGTATTAAGTGTCTTTATGCCTATTCCTTAAGTCCCAGGTGTATTTCCTTAATGCACTTGATCCTCTGATTTACAAGCATGACATGTGGGAGGCCTCGTGGCTGTATCAGTTATTACTCACAGCCAAAGCCTAGTTAAATCCTATTTTCTCAAGCCCAATGCAATAACAAGGAGTGACTCCTCCCAAGCTTTTCTAAATGGCCTGGTGACAAACTATGGACCGTATATCAGATTTTAATCTCTCTCCAGGTTTCACATTAATGAGCAACTTAAAAAAAAAACTCTTTCTATTCGAGAAGTATATAATTTGAAATATAGAGCGTTACCTTCGGTAGAAACAGGTAACAGAGAAAGAGGAGTATGATGGGGGTAAACTGAGAGAACTCATAAGCACTTTCCCATTAAGCTATTGATTTTTCAGCCTCTCAAGGACACTCTTCAATCCCAGACCTGCGAGTGGACTGTCAGGGATCCATGGTGGAGCCTTGCACAATGCTCCTTGGCTCCCTGTGCTCTGCCTGAGCATAAATCAGACCAAGCTCAATGTGTAAAGAAGGGATGGGCAAATTGAGACAAGGTCAGAGGGCAAGTACTGCAGTTGTAAGCATTGTGTTGGTGTGGCAGCTGTCAGAAAAGATAAGGAGGAGTCAGTGATTGGCGTGAGCTGCCATGAGCATAAACACCGGGTAATTACATAAAAACAAAGAGCAACCTCAAAGACGGGCAAATGCACAACACATGTCAGGTAAGGAAAAACAGTTTTACCTTTGCACAATTATTAGAGAACGGTGGGCAGCATAGATGGATTCCACTGAAACCATCACTATGATTGCTTAGTGAAATCTTTTTTGACAGGTATTGATTCTTTATGGTAGAGTCTAGTTAATTGGACTTGGTACCCTCTAAAAGTGTGTGATCCTATATCCTTGTTCATTGTTCAGCAACACTAAATCATATTTACCCCAGACTATAGATTTCTACTTGACTGTGCTCACATCCATAGAAATCAGGTTGTAGGAAGGAGTGGCGCAGAGGAAGGCAAACGTTCACGAGGATCAATAAGTGCTTTATGGCCCAGATAAGCCCTTAAACACCCCCAAACTATGTTACCACTAAGAGTTGAATGAGAATAACAACAGCTTTTAATGAAAGAGAAATGTGAAGCCAATGAAAGACTAGTTTAAAGGGGCTGCGGCTTCCTGGACTAGAAATCTCTATTAGAAACTTGAATCCTTCAAATTTAAATAATATCCCCCCTGAAGGAGATCTGACTGGTCTACCAATTGCATCTTAAAGTTGAAGGGAAACAGCTGTTCTAAGCATTGCATTCCGAATTCTCCCGAGCGTTGCCCGACTTTACACGAGTGAATAAAGTGAATGTGATTGGTCGTATATCAAGGGGGTGGAATTGTTGTTGCAGAAGGTTTGCAAGCACGTTTAGCTATGGCCGATTTGTCTGAAGCATCTTGCTAACCAGTTGGCAACTTAGTGCAAGTAGATACCCAATGGGAAATTACATTAGGACCAAATAGCACTTTCCAACGACACCGTCAAGGAATTCTATGGACAGCGCAAACATGCAAGAGGAGGACAGTTCTGTGTCGGAGGTTGTGGATGAGTGACCTCCATCATACATTTTTTATTTAATGGAGGAAAGCAGGAACAAAGTTGTTGTGCAAGAGGACGCCAGGGCGGCGGAAGCTTCGTTTGGTGTAGAAGTCTTACAGCCGTACATGTTTGAGCCCTCACCTCGCAACACTGCCAGTTCTGTTAGCTCTACGCCTGCTGAAGACACAGACATCCATTCCCGTAAACACTGGGACGTAACTCAATGGTAAAGTAAATGATTTTTATTTCAACCGTTGCATATATTAGCTGCGGAATCTGAATCAAGATCATATGACCGAAAAGATTTGATTGACAGATGACCGTTAAAATATGATTAGCTATTGAGATGTACAAGCTGACGTATAACTAACTGGCCTGCATAAGATAATGACCCTCCCCCCACATTTTCTAACTTTTAGGAAAATATTGTCTGATCAACAGTACATTTATATACATGTTTACATTTAAATATGACTTCCCTACGACTTTAAATGTGGTGCTAACTTCCCTCTAGTTCATGGCATTGTTGAGGGGGTTTGAATTTAAGATTTCTTTTGTTTCATCACAAATAAATCAGATAGCAACATTCCATACCTTTGAAATAAAGTACAATTGTGTTATCCTTAAACAGATATCAGGTGTTTGCATTTAGTCCAGGTTACTGTGGAGCTATTTTTGATTTATCTGATTTTCCAGGTTGAATTTCCTGATGCCCCCAGGGCTTGACATGGTAAATCTTTATGGTCAATATCTAAACCTCTTTCTGATGCCTTTCTCAGAACCCCTTGACCACCTAGTAAATCATGTACTGGGGCTATGACAAGTGTATACTGATAAAGTCAAATCAAATAAAAGGGATTGTTAAAACATTCTTTTCTAAATGAAAATGAACTGAAATCTGTAGCACTGTTGCCTTGCAGCAAAAAGGTCCGGGGTTGGATTCCTGGACTTTCTTAATAAATATGAGAGCTGAATAAAAAGTATTTTTGATACCTACAAGATTTTTCTCAGAAAGAGCTCAGCCTGACAAATCAGCCTCTTTAGTACACATTTTTAAATTAAGTGACTATGCTGTACATAAAGTAGTCTCTTTTACACAAGTGGGGTACAAGTAAGATAAGACTAAATATTCTCATCTCCAAGACATATTGTATGTTTACTAAGTGGGGTATACATTGGTCAATTAAAACCCCAGGGATATTAGTTTCATGGATGAAAAAATACAATGTTGTTTATATGTCAAATAATTTTGCTTAGACTGCTTTAAAGGGACTCGCGTAGGATATCAATCAATAAATGTGCTAAAGAAACAGATATATTGAGACTCCCTTTTTATGTTCACATTTTATAGAGGATTTATATTTACTGTTAAAAGACCATGTGCACCATCTGGGAAGCAGTGTTTTTGGTGCAGCAATTGCAGCCGCTGACCGGACCGGACCGGGCATTCGAACAGAGCCGTGAGCTCCGGGGCTTGTCCAGCAACACTGGCGGCCGGGGACGGAGTGGCCGAACCCGACCTGGTGGCGGTATGCTTTCCTCCTGCATCCCTTACCAAGGGGCCAGTTGTTTTGGCCAAGTAATACATCATTTTAAATTAAATAATTTTTAGTTTAAAAATAGTTTTAAAAAAATGCAATTCTAGAATGATTATACAATGACTGTAATAAATTGACTTTTGTCCTTAATTGCTCAACTAAAAATTTTCTTCAACCAACTGTCCTCTAGAAATCTATAACTCATTAACCTGGTAAACAGAGTTTACCTGTGGGCAGTTTCATTTAAGTATTAATACAGCTGTTTTCTGAACATCTCAGAGAGTCATTTAAAGAGCATTAAAGCTCCACAAAGAGTAAAGAATTAAACACACAGATTTGTGGTGCAGATTATATTGCATTTAGGTCATAAAAAAGTATTCCAAGATTTCATCTTCTATCATCACAATGTTTATTTCATAATCTAAGAATGTGAGAGCATCATGCAACTTTAAACATCTCCACATGACTGTCACCTACACTAAACGGCTTCTAGTAGAACTACAAATATCTACATCTGAGGTGGGAAATCTGTACACACAAAAAAATATTTGCTGTTGTCTATTCTAATTTGGTCCAATCAAAATAAAGCAAGAATAAAGACATTGTTGAAATAAAAAATAAATGTAATTACTAGATTTATATGCTTTGCATGGGGTTAAGGGAGCATTCTAGAGTGATATTCTAAGTTTTGAACTGGCTGAATTTCCAGCATCTCCATGATGTTGCTGTCTAACCACTAGGCCACCACTTCCCTAGATGAAGCTGAAATAAAAATAAGTAAAAAAAAAAGGGCCTTAATGTTTATGTGTGGTGGAAAATCATTTTAGTATCATGGGGATGCTTTTTTTCAGCAGGAAAAACCAAATCCGTCCAGCTGAGTTTTAGATGGATGATATCACACATGGGCTAATCCTGGAAGTAAGACATCTCACAAGCTGCAAAATACTTGGAAAGAGGTTGACCTTCCAGGAGTATGATAGCCCCAGAGATTTTTAAATTGATGTTTTCTATCTAGTCATTAGATGTGCAAAGATGGTAGAGACATATCCCAGGAAACTTACAAATGTAATTGCATCAGGGGGTTGTGCAATGATTTTCTCAAATGGGGTAAATACAAAAGGACATAACCTTTAGCAAAAAAAAAAAAAAAAAAAAAACATTTATGTAATTTAACTTCAAAATGTACTGTTGTATGCTAGTGTATGGCAAAAGTTCTAAAATTTCAATAAAGTTTGTGGTTGCAGCATCTAAAATTTGAAAACAGTTTAATGGGTATGAATGACTTTGCAAGAATCTATTGGATAACTTTTGGCTTCTTTTTCTGTTTGCGAAACAGGCTTCAAACTGTTTTAATTTTCTAGTTGAACAAATTCTCAAATTGAGCAAACTTAGAAGATAATTACGAAGATGTACAGTATCTCATCTTTGTAGGAACATTCAGGTACTGTGTTAGACTGATAAAGGAAAACCACTTAACTTCCTTCATTATGTAAACCCCTAAAAACAACAAATACGTGATGAACTCAAATCAGAGGTGAATCAATATAATGTTGCTTCATTAACAGTTCTCCATTTGTTGTTCACAGTAATGCTGACATAAAGCTTTCATACCTTGCTGAGTATTGAAACTACATGAAAGCTTCCAGCAGAATTAATAGGACAGCCGCACAACTATCAAGTCAAAGTATGTGACACGATTATGGTTGTACAAAATGTACATCAAGTGTTCATCAGATATTGCCATGACATGCTATCAATTAATTACCCTAATCAATTAAACTGAATTACACTATAACAGACCAGAATATGCTTAAAATACTGTATTCCCAACAGTGTAAGTAGTCCATTATAGTGGAGCTAAGCGCCAGAAGACAGATGGCTTTCTGAAAGCACGTGACTCACCGAATGCTGTTTGTGACTTATCAGCTAATAGGGAGGGGAGCTGATTGTGTCTCTCAATTATCCCGGCAGATGAAAGTAACGAGCGAAACAACAGATATACCGCCTCGCTAAATGGGCTTTAATGGGAGAGGTAGAAACTGGAGCAGGGAGGATGGCAAAGTAGAAAGTAGAACAGAAAGAGGGGGAGGGGCGGGGTGGACAGAGTAAAATGGCCTGTCAGAAGATGTTCTACTTTTTGGTTTACAGGAGTGATAGTGGTTGGATTTTATTCTTCTAGACTGGTAATGGATAAATGACTTATTTCCTTTCATCCACTGCCTCTGTTTTGTCTGCTGTTTGTGACAGTACATTTTTAAAGGGCATGTTCGAGTATACTTTTAGGCAATTTAAGCAATGCTTTCAGGGAGCAGAAATCTTTGTAAGGAAAGCAAAATGTGTTTTTCTTTTTTCTTGTTTCTTTTCTATGCTTAGTCTTTTTTTTTTTAACACACAGTTATAAAGACTGTATCATTATAGAAGACTGTATAAAAAAAAAAATCCTCAGCCCCATACTACATTTATAAAGCATATATTGTTTTGGTGATTGCCATTTTTTATTGCTCAGTATTTAAAATTCACAGATTCTAAATACTAAGATCCCCAGAATCCCCGTGTAAAAATAAAATCTTGCCCCTAACAATATAAAATAAGGCTTTTATTACATGCAGTTTGTACCTTATCTTCAGTTGGCAATAAACCGTCTTAATATAAACATAGCAACCATTTCTATTTTCCATCTTCAATGATCAGACTTCCCCAATATCCAGTCAAATTTCCTTATCTTCTGCCTTCGCTGAGCATTAACTTTTTAGGTTTCGGTCCTTAATAGATGCCAAAGGTTTGCAAGTTTACAAAAACTAACATTTAGTAGTTTTCTAAAGGTAAGGCTTGCATTTATTCCTTAAACACACTTCCATGTCTTTTTACCCAAATGTGATTAATGGCAGAATGTAGTCAAGCCCTTAAAAAAGCATTAAGCCACGAAGCTTCAACATAAAGAGGTTAATGATTACATCCAATAATTACACTCCCTGCAGTGTTTATCTTAAACAATAACTATAATTATTGAAAAATGGAGCTCCAACACAGCAGGGATTGAAGTAGAAATGGTCAAATTAAAACACAGAAAAAACATACTCAAACTGATATATCTATGCTTTGCAGCTCTTTTTAACCATAACCTTAAAGTTATTTTGTAAAACATACCATTTTTGTCTCTAAAGCTATACCTGACATGTTCTGAATGCCCCTGATGCAGACCGAAGCCTGTCATCAAAACTAGTAAGGAAGTCTTTAGAGACCAAAAATGTGTTTCCTATAATTTCAGAGCAATATCGTATAAAACAATGAATTTAAATAAATGTTTATAACCATAACATGCATAGCAAAAACACTACAAACTTCTTTATATCAACTGGTCATTATTTTCTTGGCAAAGAGAAGTCTGAAGGGCTTTGCAATTTAAACGCAGCTGTATCCAAATTTGTGACTTTTACTTAGACATTTTAAAGCAGTTAATTGTATTTTCTCATATACTGAAATACAAACGGCAACCTTTATACTTGCTGTTTCTTGTACATCCGTAAAGCTGACACACAGCACCACAGGAGTTGTTCCACTGGGGGTTTAACTAAAAACTTTGGGCTCAATCTGAGTACCTCCACTCAGTATGGACATCTAATTTATGACAGAAGTCCCTCCACGGTCGCCATATTAAATACCATCCAAATAGTCCTGGCAGTTAAGAAGGAGCAAGGGCCAGGAATACGGATTATTTGTGTTAGAAACTGGCTTAGTGAGAAACAGGAGCCTCAGTGGCAAATGTTTTATTGAACCAAATGCTGCACATTGAATAGCAATTGTTAATCAATCCTTCATGCAGAGATGAACTGCATAGTTCTGTTATTATTTGAAATGGATATTTATCTTCTGCTTAGTGCAAATTTAAAACTCTTGCAGGCTATATTGTATGCATTGTTTTTATATATTTATTTTGATTATACATTCTCTTACCTGCATATATATACATATATATATATATATATATATATATATGTATTAATCACACTTCAACAGAAGTGTTTATTCAAAGAAGTTGCATTACATATTTATTTTTCCTAAATAAAACTTGATCATAACTTTCAACGCTCAATAACGTGAATAAAAAGAATAAAAATTAAGTATAGGAAATATATGTCGTCCTGAGCTCATATGATTATTTATTGAATTTAAAAGTTGTTTATTTATTTTGTCAGTAGGATGTCTGATTAAAATGGGATTAATTGCAATTGGGCGGCTCATTGATGCAGCGGGTAGCACTGCTGCCTTGCAGCAAGAAGGTTACAGGTTCGATTTCTGGCCCAGGGTCTTTCTGCATGAAGTTTGCATGTTTTCCCTGGGCATGCGTGGGTTCTCTCCGGGTACTCTGTCTTCCTCCTGCAGTCAAAAACATGACTGTTAAGCTGATTGGCTTCTCTAAATTCTCCTTAGGTGTGAGTGTGTGCGTGAATGGTTGTTTGTCCTGTTTGTCTCTGCGTTGCCTTCCAATGGACTGGCGACCTGTCTAGGGTGTACCTTGCCTCATAATTACATAACTAATGTAAATGAGTGGTGTAAATTTAAACAATGCCGTACTGCGTAGCTGCCTCAGAGTTTTCATGAGCTGCTATACTTGTGATCTACTGTTTACTACATTAGCTTTGTTTACCGACGATTTACAAAAGAGCTTCCCAGCTTTCGGACCAGGTCGAGACAAATGGGAGGCCTTGTGCACATATGTCTCTGTGTACAATGGAGGTGTAAGGGATCTGAAAAGCCACCTGGACACGGAAAGTAAAGATAGTCTATTGCTATGTTTGTTCGTTTTTGGTACATTTTGAATAATTTTTGCTACACAAGAGGTATTTTTTGTTAATTAGCTCATTTGTTAATTTATTTTTTCCAATAGCCTACAGAACAGACATTATTTCGTTCATTGCTGAGGCTGAGTATCATCTGTTATTGGGAGTTGAGAGTTATTGTTAACTTTTATTGTTAAGTGAGGGATGTTTAGATGAGACATTATTTCTTTCATTGTGCTATTCATTCATCACAGGAATTGTTAAGCATTATTAATAAATACATTTTGAATAAAATTATCGTTTGTTATTGCAGTTATTGCTGTTGACTTTTACTGAAAAGCATTTTTTAATAAATCAACTGTAAATATCATGTTAGTGAGTGCATGCCACAGACATCTCTATGCATGGGATCAGAGATCCCAATCCCCCCCTTGCTCCAAGGTGTCCTGGTCACCCTACATAACACATATTCTAATATATCTGAGAAAATTTGTTGATTCCGATGCTAACCATGAGCAGCTTTATTTAGAAACTGAAGCCCTCTTTAGCATAGCTCTACATCTTAATTAGCATCTCGTCCAACACGGCCCTCTTCCTCCTTTTGGTCCTCCTCATCGTTGTTACCTTGGGTGATTACTATATTGCCATCAAACTGCTTTGGTTCCCATTGAAAAGCTTTAACATTTGTCAGTGCTGTTTTAGTAGGATGGAACTAGATCTAGCATATATCATAATTTACCCAGAATACATTGTTATGCAACATCGCAAAGTCATTGTGACAATATTTTCTATAAATTTCTAAAAAAAATTAGACACCTTACAGTATGTCTACTATATTGTTTTTTATATATATATAAATAATATTTATCAACAAAAATCTATTGTTTTAACTAATTTAAGTTAATTAACATATTTAAAACTGGATAATTGCACACTAAAACAGCATTTAATAGTTTTTAAAACAAAATAAATTTTTTAACCTGCACGAAAATTAAACATAGTAACATAAACTAGATGCTTTTTTTTATATACTCTTCTTCATGTAGTTTTACATGGTTGCGGCTGTGGCAACAGAGTTCTGTAGTGAGCCTGTTTCTGCTTGAGGTTTTTTTCCTTCTAAAAGGGAGATTTTCCTCTACTGTGTCTCTGAATGCATGCTAGTGTCAGCACATGCTCATCCAGGAGGAACGAATCCTGCAGTTAATGACTTGATGATGCTGGGTTAATCTGACTGTATGATCTGATAGAATTGTCTCTGTAAAGTGTCTTAAGATGACGTGTTGTCAATTGAGGCTATAAATACACTGACTTGAATTGTGGTCAGTATTGATGCTGTAAAACTGACAAAGACTCTGTATGAAGACAGATTTTTTTATGAGCATGTGGTGAAGAGGAGGCTAAAGGTTGTTCATAATGTTCTTCCTTTTATGAAGAACTCTTCTTTGTATCATCATAAATGCTCCAGAAAAGTCCCCAGACTGGCCAGCCTTTATTTTCTCATTCTTTAATTCATTTTTTCTGATACTGCAAAACAAATAGGTGATGGCAGAAGAGATTGCACTCTTCCCAGCAGATTTACAGTATGGAATATAGTGGTGGGAGAAGAAAATTTCAATTCACAAATATAAAGGAAAACTTCCAGTGTTTAACTTTAAAAGTTAAACTCTGTTGTCCTCAATCACAGCTTTTTATTAAACGTTGCATGTTTTTAATAATCCCATATCCTTTATGAGCCTACCATGGACTGCTGAACAGACTTACGAAAGTATATATAACATATCCAAAAACAAAATCATGGTAAGCGATCTAATTTTATGAATTACTAAGTATCAACAACTCTAAACTTCAGACCCAAAAGCACTTTAATGTTTGGCCACCCCTTGTTACTATAAGATATATAAGTAGAAGCAGATAATCAGTATAAGTAGGCCTTTGTTTTTTAAAAAGTCATTTTCCTTATTCTAACACTGACTTGTAGTGATCTCTATAATACTCTTCCCTTAAGCTAAAAAAGTCTTTAGTTGCGTGCAAATATGCTCCACTGCACCTGAAAAGTGTGCTTCTCTTCCCAGATATACAGCTGATTACACAAAGGCAATGTGGTACAGTTTGAAGGTTTCTTCATGCACCCAGGGATCTGTTCTGTGCTAATAAAATCTCCTCATTCAGATTTTATTTGTTTTTTCTTGGATCTTGGAACATAATTCCCCATAAACAGTGTTCCACATATGACAGTAACATCCTTTCCTCTATGTGGGTGTGCATGTTTTACTTTATAAATTCGCCTCCATATAATAACTTGGTAAGTGGCCTATTAAGATCTAATTAAAATTAGTTATGCTTTCATACAAAGCACAATTTCATATAAAAATGACCCAGGGCAAAATGAACATTAAGTTCAGTTTATAATGCTATAAAAGCATCCAATTATTTAGAAATATTTCTTTGTTACATTTTATGGAGTGAAGAAATACAGCAATCATTGTATGCCAACTTGATAAAAACATGACAACCCTGGATATTTTACAAACTAAGGTAGAAAAGTATTACTATTTTAAATAAAGTTAGATTAAGATTAGTATAACAAGTAATGTGGCGATAGTTTGGAGATACCAACTCGTTATCTTGTCATCAGGGCCAGTAAAACAGTAACGAAAAAACATTCATAAAAATAGCATGGAAAATATATCACTAGCATATTTGGCAGTTGACTTTAGATGTTTAGTATCAATCACAAAAAGATAACACATAATTCAAGAGAAATAAGTTGAGTTGAAAAAAGTGTCCATTAAATTACAATCAGGATTGTGTCATACATGAAGTATTTTCCAATGCTTGCCAATTTACATCATGCTGCAGGGAACTGCAGTATTTGTTTTTGCCAAAAAAAAAAAAAAAAAAAAACGAAAAATTTGTTCCATTTCCGTTTCTCCTGCTCACAATTTAATGAGAATTTGAGTATTAATATTTACATAGTTGAGGTTTTATTAACTTAATGGTCTGTAGTAAAACCCTTTTGGTGGAAAATGTTGAAATCTGCAGTAATTCCCAGCAGGTTTCCTTCAAAGTCTACAACACTGGAGGAAGTAAAGCCTGGACCAAAACTGAAAAGTTTGCATTTCAGCTGAGACTGAAGGGATTAGTTCATTCTATCCTGCCTACTACAGAGATAGAATTTGGTATTTCAAAATAAGTCCTGAGACTGCAGAGTGTGAGAAAAGAAATAACGATTGAAAAATGGACAGGACATAGAACTCTTGGAGGGGCTCACAAGCAGCATCTGGCAGTTGTGCCCAATGTGGGAAACTGAGCATCCAGCCAGATGAAGCCAAAGAAGCTAAAGTAGGTGTTAGACTGCAGACGTTTGTTTGACTCAGTGTAGATTAACAGAGAAAGAAATCCAAAAAGGGTAAGATTTACCAGACACCTTATTGCAAAGGTAAGGTGCAGGTAAATGACAGATGCTATGATACAGTGACAACATGTTCAACAAAGCCCTCGTGTGCAATACCACTGTTATATACTAACCAGTTTCAGACAGGAGTTTGATGGACTCCAGGACACGCTCGGTGTAGACCCCAGGTTCGTAGTTTTCCATCTCAGCATTAATGATGTGGACCACGCGGGCAGCTCTTCCACGAATGGCTCCAGCAGTTCGATCAAGAGTGTCCACATCTCCCTCTTGCAGGGCAATTACACATTTGTTAACGTCCTCAAGGATGTGGTTCTCTGGAGAAAAAGGACAAAATCCAAGCCTTATTTTTTTCTCCCTAGAAAACCCCTAATCTATCTGGAGTTAGAATTTTTCTCAGTTAAACCAATTTTTCTGTTTATGCAATATGTTTGTAAAAGAATGTTTGTAGATTATCACATCTCTCCATTGAGTAAATGTAGAAAAAACTTTTTTGAATATAATGCCTTTTACACCTTTTACACCTTTTACACTATTGCTACTCGATGTGTTGAGGATGTAACAAGAAATGCTGCCTCAAGGAAAATAATATGCATGTAATACTGAGACATATGCAATTCTTCTCTGGTTTTGCTAGGCTGCTATGTGTTTTGAGAGAAATGTCATAAAACTCCAAGCGCAAGAAGCTACGCGATGCAATCCATATCATATATTTAAATCACAACTACTTCATTTTATGAGTGCTACTTAAATAGTGTGGTAACAACTAATTTATGGTATCACTTCCTCTCATTTCACCACATGCAGGACCTCTGTCAGCACCACGATTACTCCCTCATTTTGGCGTGCCAAATGGTTGGGGGTTATAACTAGAGGCAGCCCGACATACTTTTGATTAAGCTAACAAATATTTCAATTGACAAGTTAGGTTTCATGTTCTCAAGGTACTGCAGACATAAATTATTTTAAAGCTGTAAGGTTGTACAAAGCATCAAATAGTGGCATTTATGTTGTGCATTTTTTTTTGTGCAGTTAAAGTGAAAAGTTATGACAATGATGTCTCAACAAAAGTAATAAACACCATTCTGTAACAGAGAAGGACTGTCCATTCCAACACAGATTTAACTAGATGTTCTCCAAAATTATCTACATTAAGATGAAAGTTAACAAATATTAAAAAGCTGTATGCCTGTTTTTCCTAATTTCCAAGGTTTGAACATTCTTAGGCCTTTTCTCTTTCTAAATAAACTCCCTGATATAGCCTACCCTAGAATTAATACTTCCTGCTCTTTACCTGACACAGAAAGGAAGTCATCCACAGATGTGATGTCGTCCACTGCCTCAGTCAGAATACGAACTTGCTTCTCCCACTGATCCTTGAACACGTCCATATTGTCCTGGGCCACCTTGCTTTGAGGCCGAGCAGCCAGAGTGAGAGCGGCATTTATAACCTGGAAAACAGGCAGAACTTGATGTATTCTTAGTGCAATTGGCATTCATACATGTGAATAAAATAGCTCAGTTTATGTTTAGTTGGTAGTAATTTTGGTTTTGGATATTTTTCACTAATTATCATACACTGTATGTGTTTTTTATAACTGAACAAATAAAATGAAGATTAATTCTGTATTATTCAACTCGCATCTGAGAGTCCATAGACCATAATTTTTTTGAAAAGACAAACAAACAGTACACTTAAAAGTTTGTCATATTTGACCTATGAGGAGATTGGATATATACATCAAAAACAACTGGTATGTAACAGTACATTGTGCAATCACTTTTAAATTTAATCCCTAAATGTACCAATATTATTTTCCTGTGTGCAGTGAATGACTGGGACTTCTACTTGCATCACCAATTCTGCAAAAATGCCTGAAATATTTTCAGATGACGTAGTATTTTTACTTAGATACTCGACATATATGCATAGATATATGCAGATAACATTCTGGGGCCTCATTTTTTAGACTGCATTCAATGATTTTGATACTTCAACCACATTTACTCATGTCAGCAACTGATATAAGTCATTTAGAACTACAGTGTAAAAGAGTTACATGAAATTAACAAAACCGTGAAAACAAAACGCCAAAAAAAAAAAAAAAAACTTACTGGAAATCTTGACTGGGTTTTAGTTTGCTGAGTGTAGCCAGTTGAGCCGCACACGAATGTCATGATTACATGGTTCTTCAGCCAATCAGAGACGTGTCAACTGGAGTTTTTTTTTATCACTTTCAAGGGATCAAAATTAGAAGTGCAAAGGCAAACTAGAAAAGATATCATATAGAAGTGTCTTTGGGCAGTGGGTGTGTTAAATTAATTAAAGAAAGAATCTCCCTGGTTATTTAATGTGTTTTTTTAGCATTGTTATTTGATGTCTTTATGACATCCAAAGAAAAGGTAAGTGTAATATCGACACATTGACCTTATTTGCACAACATGATGACATCCATAAGCGGTCATTAACCAACAAAACATATACAGTAGAACATGATCTTAACATCACAACATTGACACTTTGTCTGTAATCATGTTAGACATGTCTAGTCTATTAAACATCTTATGTTTAGTGGGATCAGCATTCATGTCAATTCAAAGTTTTTAGCCTCTAGGGAGGATTGACTTAACCCTTTAAAGCCCGATCCAAGAATAAAACAAAACAGAAAATTACTTTTTTTTGGTTTGAGTCCTTATTTTGCCTTTTAACAAAATATGTAAAAAGAAAAAAGAAAAATAAATTTTTGATATTAATAATTTATTACTATGTGATAAGTCAAAATTATTTATTTAGTCTTCTGCCCTCTGTTATCAGGTATATCTGATTGTGTACAATAGCATTTTTGCGCAAAGTTTTTACCATTAAATTATGCAAAAGGTGTCAGACGCAAAATATTTAAGAAACCGTATGTATCAAATATGATACATTTGGCATTACAGGGTTAAACGTGTTATAGATTGGTTTATTTAATTAATACTGGCTGGTATTGAACTACAAAGGCATTGCAGGAGGGTTGGTTTCGTTCAGGCTTCATTTAGTAGCTGCACTCATTGTCGCCATCTGGCTTTCTGACAGTTCTGGGGGAGTAATTGTCTTTTTATTTCTGCTTATTGTGTCCAGTGCTTAAATTCTATTTAGGCTCTGAAAGGTCTGAATGGACGCTTGATATATATAATCCTAATTTATCATGAGCAAATTGTTTTTTGGTCTTTTTTGTATATGCATATGAAGTGGCTGTGCCCCTTTAAGTATAGAAACAAAATTGTTAAAGTTGTATCTACATGACTCGTAAGTTACAGGGGAAGGCAAAGACAGGTCAACCATCTGACTAATCCCAAAGTAAGTTTATGAAATTATCCAGTATAATTATGTTTCAGAATATTGAACAGGTTATAATACATTTTTTGCACAAAAAGACTTTAAGCCTCACCATGTAAAATTTATATATTCAACTGTATTTTTTTCTCTATAATGGAAGCTGTCTTTCTTAATCTTTCTAAACCTGTCTGAAAATAGCAGGGAATGACAGTATAGATGACAGCATCAAATATTCATGGAATATTTACTGGGAACAGTTTTCGGCGCTAGTGTAATATATAGTCGACATTCTGGGTAATATTCTAAGTTTCTTTAGTGCATTTATAAAGACTGCATCAGGTAAAGTTTATATAGTTTTTGGTCTCTTTAATTTTATTTGTTTATAGGAAAACCAACATCAACTGGTAAAAACTGTCAGGTTTTAAATGTATAGTAAAGTATATAGTTAAACAACATAATGACTTTGGGAATAATCATCCTTATTTAATTGATATAGGGGCAGCAAGAAAACAGCTTTTTTTCTGAAATTAGGTTAAGGTTATATTATTAAATTTCAAATGCAGTGATTTTCCCATTTTACTTTCACATGCCATAAACATTTGAATTGAAAATTGAATAAAAGTGTAGCAAATGCAATGTTTAGACTAAAAGGTTCTTAGTGCAGATAATATGATTATCAATACATAACAATGATAACTTCATGTAAGAAGCTAATGCCCCTACAATTTCACCTGATGCAACACAGGGATGTTAACACACAGTGTTAAATAAAATAAAATAATTAAAAAGAAAACATTTGCCTGATGGTATTTTTCCCTATTGTTGTTTACACTATTTTCTCACAAAGACAACTTTTTAATTCAAACTGTTACTACATTGCTATTTATAATTAGAATTTCAATTTGTAGGAATTTAGATATACAATCAATCATTAAAATATAAAACAGGTAAATAAATCTAATGTTGCATTGTTGAGCGAAGAAGACGAATTGGGTACAAGAGCAAGAAGTTCAGCATCTGCTGAGGGCTGTGGTCCATCTGCAAGGCCATCTTGTGCCATTTCTTGCCATAGAATTAAGGCATCCCACTAATTTGCAAGGTCTAGAACTGCTAGGGTTTTACTGCTAGATCTGCAAGGAGGTAAGGAGGCAATATCTGGACTTGTGCCCTTAGAATCTCGCTAGGCATTTTACCTGGGGCAACCCATTGAAGTTTGTTACAAATCTCTGCAAAGCTTATAGCCCACAATACTTATGGGTGTATTCAAGAGGACCCTAATATTAAGGACATATGATCATATAGATTTGTTAAAAATGGAATTGACAACCGAGTTGTCAATATGATTTATGATGTGCTGTAAAAGCCATATAACAAAGACATTTCAGGCTGTGCAATGTTAGCAAAACTGTTCTAACATCAATCCCCACCTAAAAATCCTGATGTATCAAAGTGTTTTTCTTAAAATTGGTTGTGAGTTCAGTGTGTCTGCTGCCTCTGCACTCATCATTTAGTAGTTTTGATGATGCTCAATTTTCTTCAGCACAGTTTAAGTTGCTATTAAATGGTGAATAAGCTCCTAATGTCTTCAGTTGCACTTATGTTTATTACTCAGTGTGGAAATCATGTACGCCACCATTTTATGTATGTTGTTGTAATATTTACATTCATTGTTCTCCACAGCCTTCATTGTGTAATGTAGTTTTATTTAATGTATACTACATCCCTGCTAAAACAGCTCTTATCTATGAATATATCACACACTGGCTCACAGTGTTTTTTTCTTTCTGAATAAATTGGTTAACTCTTTTAAGTGTTTTGTTGTTTTGTCCGGTTTTAGCCAAGATTTGCATACTCTTCTGATCTGAACATATCTCTATTTTGACCTAATGCAATGGTTCTCACATTTTTTTTTCTTTTATAGCCCTATTAAAGGCAGTGTGTTTACTCATACTCAAATAACCGGAAACAACAGTAACAAAATTGAAAAATTGCTGTTAAAATAACACAACTCCATCATCATAACACATGTTATGAAAATCAAATTAGAGCCGAATTTGAATCCAACAGCAATAAAGTTAAACACATCTGCAACTGGATCCTGGGATCTCCAGGGGCAGAGAGAGAAAGAAAGAGACAGTCAGATCGTTCAAACCTCCACAGAACCCTTAAAAGTCTCTAAAGGTTGATTAGCAGATAAATGTGTTTGTTTTCACTTTGTTTATGTGATGTGCCTGCTTCTCGATCTAAATCTGACTCACAATTAAAAAAACACTGTAATCTTAAGAAGGGGAATTTGAATTGTGTCTGAGGACAAGAGAGAGAGAACTTTGGTATAGAGGCATAGAGTAACAATAACAGAGTGAGCGCAGGTATTATGCAAAGAAGCACAGTCCTGCAGAGATTTGCATCATCTGTCCCTCGACGTCAAACCTGTTATTTAGGTATACATTTCTAATGCTCATAAAACCAGTTTCCCTGTCCCTGTCTAAGTATGAGCAAAAATGTTTTAAATAAACTGCACCTATAAGAATTACATCAACCAAAAATATTACAGCTCTGTGCGTGAGCATGTGCGTCGCTGTAGCAGGTCTTACGGTTTATAGTTACAGCACCTTGGGCAGCACTGTTTTATTCCTGAACCTTTAACAGGCTTCTGTTAAAAATAAGAAGTATGGAAAGAAAAACATTAGATAAACTACATTATTCAACACAAGGATCGTGTACCAGTTTTTTTAGCACAAGGGTTTTTTTGAAAAATAATCATGAATGAATGCAACAGAAACATGTACTTACACTGCAAGGACTGATCTAATTATAATTTTACAGTTTTTTTTTAAATAAGTTTATTTGCTCTTACTTTGAGCATGATAATAGAATGTTCTGTCAATGGAATACTTTTCTTCCACCCTTTAAAAAAGAAATATTATGCTCTTGAAATAAGATAATGGCATCTATTCTACTTCTTTCAAATGTTCATCTATTCAAATGTCAACGTTTCTTCTTTAGATGCTTAAATCAAGAAAAAATACCCTTATTTAAAGAAAAAAAAATACCTATTAAGATTTAAATTTTTGCAGTGTAAATAGTTGAGCTTCATCACTTCATTTGTGCTGTTCTGCATACCTTTCATTGCATTTTTTAGGTTAATTCTTTTCAAAGGATATATTATCATTGAGGCATGGAAGCAGCTGAGTTTTTAAAATGTGAGTAGTTTTGATTGTAGAAGAATAAGGAACTAGGGCTTAACTCAGAATGGATGAAGGAGAAAAAAATACTCTTTGTTCCACTTCCTCTTTGTTCCTCTTTTCCCAGTTACACAGTCTGAGTCGATTATGTTTTTTAATCCATCTCTGTTGAGCGTGTCCAAAAAGTATTAGGAGACGATTCTTACCCAAGTTTCTGAGTCAGTGGGTTATAGAGAGTGTACATAGCGGAAAATCAACATTAAGGTCTAAAAACTTAACTTCAGCTTTTCGTCCCCATTTTTACTTTCTATTCTGTTATCTCATATATAAAAAAGACCTACTCTAAACCCAGCAAATAACGACTTAGTAAAAAAAATCTTCTTTGTCTGCATTCTGAAAAATGTAAAAGCAAGGTTCGCTCAATGCTTGAACTATACCTATTTTTTAAGTTGTGCAAAATGTTCTATTATGAGATCAGTTTTAGTTTAAAAAACTCAAAAATGCATGCTGGTTGTGCGAAAATTCCAAGTACTCACCTGTGGACATAGGCTGTCAATTTGGGTGGCTGCCATCCGTACTAACTTCACACCTTCTTCATTGTTGGAGATGGAGCAAGCTAAATTAGCCACCTGAATAAAGGAAGCAAAACAAGGCACGATTACTCTTAAATGTACTGTAACTGTTTTTCTGGAGTATAAAATAAGCTTAAAATTACATCTGGAAAATAAATGATAAGTATTTGTAAACCAAAAATAAATACATAAAACCCAGTTATAATTTAAACATTCGGTCTTAGGGAACGATACACCTGTCAGGAGCCTTTTTAACTAATATACCAATGAGCAGTATATAAAAAGAGCCCTCCCAAAGAAACAGCTTTCATTAAGAAACTTCTAATGTCACCAATTGTGTCAGATGAGACAGGATCGAATTGTAATGCTGTTCAAAAGACTTACTAGTGAGCCTTTACAAGATTATCTTGACAGAAAACAGTAAAGCTCTGTGCTGACTGCTAGTTTTAAGATTTTATTCAGAGGGAATTAGTTGATTGCTGTTAAGGAAAATAGAAATTCTAGCCCGAAGCTAAGGTTTTCTTGACTAAGGAGCTTAAGAGTACTAACTCAACAGACATCAGTTAAAGCAATATTGAAGTAAAAGTAGCATGAAGACTAAAGAGAACTAAAAATGACTATCCAACTAAATCGACACATTTGAGAACACAGACAGTTATGAGAATGAGGGCCATGTTCAAAAGCTGAACAGGTTGATCTCTAGTATAGTGGTGAGTATTCCTGCCTGTCATGCTAGAGACCAGGGTTTGATTCCCTGAAAGGGAGGGTGAATATTGGGGAGTGGCTGCCTAGTGGTTTAGGGCATTGCACTGGGCTTCCAGAGGTTCTGAGTTCAAGCCCCACTCCCACAGACTGTCACTCTGGCTCGCTGAGCATGACCCTTAACCCCAGGCGCTGCACAATGCCAGCCTATTGCCCCCCAAATGTGATGGGTTAAATGTACAGGGGTAATTTTGTTGCTCTGTACTGGTGACAGTGTAATGACAATAAAAATAAAAAGCTGAACAAAACAAATTCAATTTCAGCTCTTAGCAATACTACTATCTTAGAAACTTGATATGCAAAGTCAGCATAGTCACCAAAGTCACATGCCCCAAACAATCTTATGAAACGTTAAGAGACAGTTTTCAGGGGTTGCTTGATTTGTGAATCATGAGCTTCACTGTGCCCCTCATGTCTCAGCCTTTTTTATTTTTACAAACATAATTTCATGTAGTTTTTAAATAAATGCAGGGACATTGTGTTAAACCCTCTATGTCACTGATGTTCGAGATAGAATTGTGAGATATTGAGCAGTGTGGATCCTTCTGTTGCAGAGAAATAATTTGATCCACCTGTATCCAAAATCATAGCTTTCCAAGTAACAAGAACAGTAAAAACAGAATTAATTAAGATAATGTTTTCAGCTCTAATGTTCATCTAGCAAGCCTAAATCATTGAAAGGGTTTGGCAGCTCATATATGGAACCTAATTTCATAATTAAGGTGCCAAGTTGTTTTTATGAATTAAAACTATCTTGCTCTCTTTTTCAAAGTACATTTCCTGATAAGATGTTTCAAATCAGACTCCTTAAAAATTTATGTAGCAGCTTATCTGAGCCGATTGTTAAATTTATTTTTGGCGCGTGAACTAAATACATTAGTTAACAGTTGGATTGCACAAAACTAATTAAATGTGCTGCAAAGAATTTTAAGACTTTGTAAATTGACTCTGAATGCAACATACCATAAAGAGCTGGTTGAGTAATTTTACAAAGGCAAAAACATCAGAGGTGTAAAACAGACTTTTTTAAATCACTACATCTAAACCATACCCTTTAATGACGGAAACAAACACAGATACAGGCAAAGCTAGTGTCCTTCATGAAGTTATCAGTTTTCTCTACACAGTTACTGCATCTCATGCCTAATTTAAATAATTTCAAAACGCCAATCCCATTCCCAAACAGATCAGATTTCAGCTTGAACCTTTGGGCTTTGAGACAGAACTGAGCAGACGTGTGCCTGTTGGCAGCGAAAGGTGCCAGTCTGCATTAGCACTTCTAGTGCTCTTGTCACTGTTTGCAAGAAAGTGAGGTAAATCAAATTTGTTTTAGAGGACTCTTGCTTAGAGCTCTGTCTCTTTACCCGTGACAGCAATGAGCACATTGATGGATTACAGTCCTTTATGTGAAGCTGTGTGTGTTTAAACTGGTGCCAGTGAGAGAGTAGAAGTGTGCGATTGTGAGCTGACGCCCCACAAATGTGAGTGACCGATTGCAGTGAACCATAGAAAGCATATTTTTCAACTTTAATTCAGTCTGTGATATTATTAAAGACCAATGAGGTGATTTTGTAATTCTTTAAAGGCATTTAAATATTTTTTTCCAATAATTCACCTCATCTTCACCTAACATATTGGAAATTAATCATAAAATGAAGTAGATAAGTGAAGTTATTATCCACAAAAGAAATGCTGGAGAACATTTTCCCCTAAAAATTTTCTTGGTGTATTTAGGAAAAAATATTTTTTCAAGGTTCTCATACCAACTCATATTTTCTGGAAAATTGTGCTTATGTACAGTTTTCTTGTTCTTCTGTTAGAAGAAAAGTCGAGATTTGAAAAATAACAGAAAAAGACACAATTTTTATAAAGCAATTTTTTATATAATTTCCATCTAATCCTCGCTCTAATCGAGATACAATTGCTCTTTTTAACCTGGAGAAATCACCTCTTTTTTGACTTCACCCACTTACATCCTTTTGTAACTGCAGCTCATCTCGCACCCCCCAACCCCACTCCCACCCCCACCAGACTGCTGCAGTGTCTCAGGAGGCGAAAGGGGCAGAGGTCTCTCCGGATGTTGGAACCATGCCCAACAGGCCCCCTCCCACTCGCTCTTACCTAACACAAAGTGCAAGGCTGGGGCCAGAGGAACAAAATCCAGCCCAAACTGCTAATTGCAATCATCTAAGGAAGCACTTTTCCTTTGGGTGTTAATTTCTTTTTTCTGACAGAGGTGCAAAAAACCAAGACAGAGGGTCTGAGAATGCACCGTGCAAGCCTAATGCTGATATGGTCAAAGATACTGGAGCAGAATAAGGAATTCAAAGAGGCAGATGGATGAGGCTGTGTGTGTATCTGTGTGAGTGTGAGAAACGGAGGAACAGAGAGAGATCCCTGCTGAATGGCCATTCTTCATTTTAGCCTAGAACAAAGAACTATCGATTCTGTCCTTTAGCTCTGCCGTGGATAATCACTTCAATTCTAATTTGATGAAGGTTTCCATGGCACTTGGAGAGATGGGTACTCTCATGTTAGCCATTTAAATCTCTGAAATTGATCTGAGTAACTGGAAGATGCTCAGACAGTGTTGGCTTTTATTCGTTTCTCTAGCTGGGGTGTGACTACATTGGACTTCTTATGCAACGTCTGGAAGCAAAGAAATTGATAACACGTTGAAGTAGTTTGTCTTCTTTTTTCCTAAGAAGCAAAGCTAGCTATCGACTCATCTCAATGTATTCAGCTTAAAGACAATTAGCCTGTGGTTCTGCGACAGCGTAAGGCTCAGGCTGTTTTGATAGCTTACTTGGGGTTATTTATATTGTTCGTTCTAGTATCTCTCATATTCCTCTTAAAACACTTCATAAATTCTCTAAGGAGTTTGGATCAGGTAATTTTGCCGACCAATCTACCACATAAATTCTATGTCCATCAAACAAGTCTGTATCACTTTTGCTCCTGTTTATAAGTTGTACAAGATATATTATGTTTGCACTATCAATTTAGTGTTCCTTATTTGGGATCTTAGTAGATAAGGCCCTAAGTGTAGTTTATCCATAAAAAAAGGTTTCAATTTTTTAAAATTAGGATGAAATTTACTAAAAATTTTTACTGTATTGAATTTTGTTCAGATACACCTACATTTATCAATATATTCTCTTTAATTACAGCATCTAAAGATCTAAATTTAAAACCTATTTATGCTGACAATCCAGATAAAGGCAAAACTTAAAAATTGTTTTCAGTCATCAGAATAATAAATAAAGTCCAACTACTGTATGTTTAAATCAATGTCAGGAGAAATCGATTTGTTTTGTTTCAAGACCTCAGTGATTATGATAAAGATTCAGAAGCCCAAGGAACCCCACAATAAGATTGGGTTTAAAGTTTAGGTTAAAAGATACTTTGCAACATCTCATACTTTGTTAAATCAATAGTTTGATATTCTAGAAATACAAATTCACAAAACCTAGATGTCAACCTATGCTCACAGGTGGAGCAAAGAAGCATTAATCAGAGAAGCAGCCAAGATTACCTTGGTAATACTGGATCAGCTGCAGTGATCCACATGCCAGGTAGCTGGATTTGTCAACAGAACAAACAATCTTTAAATGATGAATAACCTGTGCTTATATAGCGCCTTTTCAAGTCAGGGGAATCAAAATGCCTTACACTACAGTAATTCAGACATTCATGTTCACATTCGCACACTGATGGTGGTAGGCTACACTTGAGTACAGCTGCCCTGAGGAAGACAGACAGAAATGAGGCTGGTGCAACGGGGTTCTCTGACCACCATCAGTGGGCAATGCTGTTGAAGTGTCTTGCCCAAGAGTACAATGACCGACACAGAAGAGGCTGGGGATCAAACAGGCACCCCTCCAGCTGCAAGACATACTTCTGCCTCCACTGGGGCTTGATAAGAGACACAAAACATGCTAAAGCCAAAGGAGATCTATGACTAGTCATTTTTGCAATTTTCCACAAGCCATTAAGGCGTTACAAAGCAAATGTGAAAGAATGCACTCTGGTCAGAACAGACCACAAACAAACGTTTCTGACCTACAAAACTTTGCCAAGTTGAAAACAAGCATTGCTCAAGACATTGTCTCACATCACACTGTAGTGGCAGCATCATGCAAAGGGGATGTATATTCTTGGTAAATGGTAATTGACATGTACTTATATAGCGCCTTTTTTCAAGTTAGGAGACTTGACCAAAGCGCTTACACTACATTCATTCACCCATTCACGCACACACTCACACACTGATGGTGGCAAGCTACATTGTAGCCACAGCTGCCCTGGGGCTCACTGACAGAAGTGGGACTGCCATACACTGGCGCCACCGGGCCCTCTGACCACCATCAGTAGACAATGCAGATGCCCAAGGACACAACGACCCTGAAAGTCGGAGCCGGGGCTTGAACCGTAAATCCTTCGATTTCAGGGCAAACTCCTACATCCAACGCCCCTATAGCCCAATATTCTTAATTAGGGCAAGGGAATGAGGAACTAATTTGAAAAGAAAATGAGCTAATATTGGAGAAACTAGTAGAGGAAAAGGAAAATCCTTTTATGGAAATATTTGAATGTTGTTTTAACAAAGTTTTGTCACAGTGGGGCTGAAAACAGAGAATGGCACATTCTTCAGAGTTTTCTTTGCCACAAACTGTAAAAGCGGCGTATCCTTTGAAAACCCAACATTATAGTAGACTATTTGTGCTAAACAGTACCATTTCTAGATGGTAGTGGTTATAGGAAAAATGTGGACTTCAACCCATATGAATACACTTTTCTTCCAAGTATGTAGTCCTAGCCCGCTCAGGAGCACTCTCATTTGTTCCAGTCACACACTGTCAGCCCCAAATCGCTAAAAATGTACATGCATTTTATGGACTGGAGGACACAGCTACAGGTGGAGCTGCATGACATTAAGTAACAAATATAGTCAAGGTCCTGTAAGGTTCAAGTACATTGGGAATTCCAGGCAGCAGGAGATCATGACCTGCTGCAAGTAGCTGCAAACTGCAACTTTGAAAATCAATTCCCATTAAAGAGTGAAGTGCTTATTGCCTTGGGAAGAATGCCCACCGGCATTGCTTCAACATCAAAGCTATACCAAACCTTGTGGCATATTAAACAAGAACTGTTTGAAAAAAAGGGAATGGATTTCCAACCATCTTCAGCATGACAATAGCTGAAAAGCTTAATCTACAATTTCTGCAGTTCTAAATAACCCTGTCCTTTCATATCTTATATTGTCACTTAAAAAAGCATAGACCTATTTAAGGAAAAGTTTTGAGTAGCAGTCCTTTTGTATGAATGTGTTAAAACAAATTCTGGAAATATGATACTGTATTCTGTGTTGTATCATTCAAAACAACAAAACTGTTCCACCTTAATGTCAGTGGAGAGACAAGAACATTTTTATAAGTCATTATATTACAGACTTCTGTTAAAATTCTCCCTTTGTTACCTCATTCTGTCAGCCCACACAAAACCGACTAAAAGACAAAGTGGACCTAAATTGCAAGTGACTCTAATGCATTTAAAGGCTCTCCACACTTCTTAAGTTGGAATGGAAATGAGTTTAAGTTGCTGTTTATGAAGTGGCTGTTTACAAAGTGACAGGTTCATGATACCGCCCGACCCTCTTTCATGAACAGTCAATGTAGCGCACCCTCTGGTTCAGTGTTCAAAGCTGACAGCAGAATAAAGGGAAACAAATGCAACAGAAACAATGTCAGATCAATGTCTGATGCCTAGAAACACTCTGTATGTTGTTATATTTTACTTTTTCTTTATGATCTCAACTAAAAGATTTAAAAATAACTAGATATACAAAGCCTGCACAGCACACACTTATTTTAAAACACTCTTACCCTTTACCAATGTACCTAAAGAACTAAATAAAAGCTAAAACACCTTCTTAGGCTTAGTAAAATCTCAGGTTAAGAAGGAGTCAAAACTATCATGATTTAAAGTGCGACCGAATAACACCAGACCAAATGTAGATCTTCTAATACTTCCAAAAGAATTTACCAAGACATTCAATCTAGCAAGAGTAAAATGACCTACATGTATTGTGGTCCAAACAAAACTGATGAAAAGACAGAAGTCAACAGTTCAAGGAGGCTGCAAGAACCATACAGAAAACGTCTATCATGTTGTTTACAAATGTTGGCTATCGGGAAGAGTAACAAGATGAAACATTCCATTTATATATATATATATAGATATATATATATATATCTATATATATATAGATATAGAGATATACTGTATAGATATACATATATATATGAAGGTATAAAGGTTAATGTACATAAAGCATTCCATAAATCTGACAGAATTGAACTGGAGTAGATAAATACATTTAGGTAGGATGCACCAAACTAATTGACTTCTAATAAAAACTTTGACTGCTGTTATAAAACTAAAGGATTAATTTAACAAAGTATTAGTTCAAGATTATGTACAACAACAACAAAGCATGGAAAAGGTCCTACTATCCCGGCCTTGATTTTTCTTTTTAAAATCAAAGCATCTTTTTTAACTTGAGTTTTTCACTGTAACTCCTCTTCAAATAACTAAGAATAACTATAACCCCACAACAAATTAAAACAGAGTGACATGATGCAACTTATATGTAATGTAAATCCCTTTAATGTCCCACAATTGGGAGATTCGTTCTCTGCATTTTGACCCATCCCCTTGGGGAGCAGTGAGCTGCCATAGTGTGGCGCCCAGGGAACAATAATGGGTAAAGGGTTTTGCACAGCAACCCAGAGTATAGGCTGTGGGAATCAAACCAGGTACCTGCAACCTTGTCAGAGCACAGGCACACTGCTCTAACCCACTAGGTCAGCACTCCCCATACTATCTGTATTTTTTGCAAGAAAATCTACCGTGATGCTTCATTCTTTGATGCTAAATCATAATGGCCCAAGGTTAAGACACTCAGAATGACCCCTTGATGGCAACATGGAAGTTCAATGACCCAATTCTACACGGTCAATGACTCCTTAACAAAGCTCCTACCAGGTCAGCACAAGCAATTGTTCAGGTCCCCTGTGTCTAACCCTTTACAACAGGACCATTTAACTGAGGTGGGGGATGTACAATGGGATCACACTGGCAGTTATGGAAATGAAACAGTCCTCTCTGTTCCACGTACTGACAGTTAGTTACATACCATAACTTTCTATCTCACAAAGACCACTTCAATATTAATTACCATGGAATGTGTTGAAAGTTCTCTTCTCAGTGCATTAGCTGATTACATTGGTTTTGTGACAGCACTGCTTTTTACAGAGCACTACTGTGTTTAGTACCTGCCTTGTTCGTGATCACAGAGACAAAAATTAAAGCTTAGAAAAAACATTAATGTCTTTGGCTTTTCATTTTATGATCAATAGTGGGAAAAGTGTGCATGAGTATACTTTTGAAAGAAACATAAATATGTAGAAATTATTTTAAGCATAACTTAAACAACTATAGGATATTTAAAACAACAAAGAGATGACAAATATCTGACATTATAAAAAAAATAAAGATATAGATCAGTTGTAAACTTTTTCCCCAGTTCTTTTAAATTGCACTGACAAGCCTTAAAAAAAAAAAAGAGAGAGAAAAAAAAAGGTACATGTTTTATTTGGAAAAAAAAAATACTGTGCATGACTGCAGCAAAAAACAGCCACCAAAATCACATAACAGTCTCCTTGACAACCATGACTAAGCTTGAATAAAACTGACAGTGTGATTTACAGTGGTCGTTTCTCTGCAGCCACGGCTGAGGTTTGACTACTCCTGCTAAAATCATGGCTGGCTTCTCGATAAATATGATAATTTGCTGTAAACTTCTGAGTGTGTAAAGCACTACTGCTAGCATGGTAAGCCTGGAAACAAGCACTGGGGGTGGATGACAAAGCAGCTAAGAAGAGTACATACAAATGTGCACATGGCTGCAGATGTAGATACACACTTCGAAGAGAACAGGCCACTGATGTAATACAGAAGAAGACCATAGCAATCTGCCTTGTAGGGGGCTTGTTCTTTCCTTTATAAATGTCAAGGAGCAAAGGGGTTTTTATGTGACCACATATGCAGAGACTTGAAAATGTGATTCATATTTACACAGGAATTTGAATGCCTATGTGAAGGGCCCTGGGAGGATAGAATGGGCACCAGGAGATAAATATCCAAGAAATAAAATTTTATTGAGCTCAACAAGGGACAGAGATAGGTAATTGAAAGTAATATAAACAAATCAAATAATGTGCCAGGACATGGTGTAGTGGAGAGCCTCACAGTTCAGCTTCGGTTTAAAGTCCTGGATATTGGATTATCATGTTCACGTGGCTGTGAATGACGGTGCATTAAAGAGAGAGGGGAGAGGAGAACAAATGGCTGACTCACTTTGCCTAAGGCCCAGAACCATTACAGCATTCACACTTTGTCTTGGCCTTGGTGTCTTGTTGCTGTGTGCTTACATCTTAAGTAGTGAAGTCAAAGTAGACGGTTCTTGGCACACTCTGCCATAAACACATCACTGTGGGGAAGGGGGTGTAGAATCAAATATGGAAGAAATAAATACATTTATTCAACTGAGTACTTCTGTGGTTTGTTACAATTCTTTTTGGCGTTTGGTGAAGTTGGTAACATAGTTGGAGAGGACAAAAGCCTCTCTCACAGGTCGTCCCCACACCAGCCCAAAAACACAGCTAAGCTTTATTTCAACTGAAATATTGATTATTTTTTTCTTCTCAGCTTTGCCCCTGCTCGCTTCTACCCACCCTCTTCCCACAGGAGTGCTGGCCAAGCAGCCGAGCTTGGCACCAAAACATAATTATGAAAATGGACCTCTGGGTTGTTTTTTAATCTATCTGTCCCTTTGCAACAGAAGTTATTTAAAACAGTTTCAGGGGAATTGAAATGTTTAATCTGCTTTACTGTAAATTGAAATTTAAATGTTGCTGTTACAAGATAAGTTACAGTAAGAATCACTGAAAGATGCATTTCATAAAAGTAGAATTCCGTGGAAATGGAAGTTATTCAATTACCAATTTCAAAAAATAAAACTATTAAAAATTGTATTATACTATTTAGGATTCATCAAAGTTATATGTGTAACCGAACTGTTGTGTGTTTTTTTTTTTTTTCTTTTTTTATCTGATTCTGGCTTAAACTAATGGGAACCCAAAATGTACTTTCTCAGAAAAAAATTAACTTTACTTGATTGAATAAGAAAATATGTACTTAATATGGAAATTTTCTCCACTTAAAGTGATGTGCATATATGAACTTTAAATTTTGGAATAGCTTTTTGGGTTGTTTTAATATCATTAAATCAGCTTCTTACCATACATCTTAACAGCAGAGGGAGACTTTGTATGCTCTTTTGGCCAATGGCTAAGCTGACTTGAAATTTTATCAAACACAGTAAAACAACACTAGCATATAACACGCCTCTCAAAATCATTAGTGACTTTGGAAACTTTACACCAGACCTCAAACTACTTGGAGTAACCCCTCCACTCTTCAGCAAGGCTCTAAAACCTTAATATCAAAATAAAATGTAAAGAATAGTTCTCTCCAGCCAAAGTTGAAGCGTTATGAAAGATACATTTTCTGAAGGTACTTTGCTTTAAATGCTCTAAAGTATGCTGGTTATCTCGCTGTTTAAATACCTAGTTTTCTCCACCAATTTTTTCTTCCACTAAACTTTTTGTTTATATGCTTGAATATCACATTTTATTTATTTATTTTTATTTATCCTTTATTTAACCAGGTAATACCCATTGAGATTAAATATCTCTTTTGCAAGGGAGACCTGGCCAAGATAGGCATCAAAATTACATCACATCATTACATACATACATTTTGTAAAGATTCAGCTTCTTATTCAAGGAATATTGTGACTTGGCTCTCTTTCTGAGAAACTTGGTAACTATGAGTAAGTCAGCAGTCACCCATGAGACTATGTTGACTCTAGCAAAGGATTTCTGTATGAACAGAAAGCGTTACATTTTTCTGATAAAAGAAAGTCTGCTAGAAGTAAGCCCTAATCAACAAAATTATATGAATTTAACACTCATGCTTGTCCTCATTGTCTCCAACTTCATTATGGTCCGGATTGCGAGGTCAGCAGTTTCAGCAGCCTCAACAGAGACTTCCAGATTTCCCACTCCACAGACAGAGACATCTCATCTAGCTCTGCTAGGGGGAAGCCCGAGGTGTTCCCAGGCCAGCTGAGAGACATATTCCCTCTGGCGTGTCCTGGGTCATTCTCCTGGGTCTCCTCCTGGTAGGATTTGACTGGAACACCTCCTGAGGAATGCATCCAGGGGGCATCTGAATGAGATCTCTGAGCCACCTTAAAGACTTATGTCGATTTGGAGAAGAAGCTGCTCTACTCCGAGCCTCTCAAAAATGACCAATCTTGTCACTCTATCCCTACGGAAGTGCCCAGCCACCCAGCTTAGAAAGCTAATTTGAGCCACTGGTATCCTGGATATCGTTCTTTCAGTCATGATCAAGATTTCATGACCATGAAAGTGAGGGTAGGAATGTAGACTGACTGGAAAACGGAGACCTAACCACTCTATAATGTGTTTTGTGGATCTGTAGAAAGCTGACTGTA
>NW_015150531.1:286066-295457 GCF_000732505.1 Cyprinodon variegatus
CCCTGTAGGGCTCTTTACTCGAACAAGTGGAGCGGGAGTTTGGTCAACATTGCACGCATTAAGTTGGATCTGTTCCTGTTGCATGTTTCAAACCAACAGAGCTGAAATAATCTCTGAAATAAACTCTTGAAATATTTAGCTTTGTATAAAGCTTGTTTTTTAAAATTAAATATGCTAAATTAAAAAGTCAATGTTTGTCTTAATACCTTAAGATATATGAGAATAAATAATACCTATAGATAAAGGTTCTAACTGAGCATAATATCATCTGCTTTGCAAAAAGCTGTTGGCAAAACTTCAATGTTATGCTATTTTGTCTAGACTTATCAGAGATGGTGTCATCTAACTACAAAGATGACATTTAAATGTTTCCCAGTTTTCATCATCCACTGAATTCCTTGATAAAGAAAATCAATACAGACAGCGACTGCTGCATTCTCTCTAACTTCCGGTTCAATGACCAGTAAAATCTAAATGACACTGTCAAATTCATACCCACTCTTAAAATAATTACGCAACAACAATGCAATAGCTGTTATAAAACCACCATTTTAGATAGGTTTAACATAGCTTTTCACTGTAGCTATACAGCGGCGGAGCACATGTTACCTTGGTTAAAAGTCATCAATAAAGTTATCTACCTTTTTTGTGTGAAAAAGCATGTTATATTATTATTCATCCACAGGATTGAAATCAGCATGTTGTTTCAGATGATTTTAAGTTGATCCAAAGGAGCTTTAACAGCAGGGTCCAAGGGTAGACAAAATGTGAACACTGCAGGACCTTGACATTTCTCCACATCACATCCCTCAGCCTTCTCACATCTATCATAGGCACAAGAAGTGCATGATTAGTCCTGTTGGATAATAGATGCATGCAATGGGAAAGGTCAGCGGTTGTCATTCCTTAATGCCTCAACCTTTATATTGGGGATGGCTGAACAGAGATTATGATTCATAAGAATCAATAATTAGTCATTCTATATCACGCCTAAGAAATGTATTATACAAAAACATAAACAAGTCAACTCAGAGGTAAGAAAAATGTACAATGAGCTCTCAAACTTGAAAAAATAAATGAGTAAATAAACAATATAATAACAAAATAACTGATTTTACCTGACAACGTTAATCTTCTTATAAAAAAAAAGACTCCTCTAGAGTCCTGATGCTTCAGAGGGAGCAATCTACTTTCTGGATTAAATCAAATCTGAACTTGCATGTGAAAATGTCACTGTGATTCCATGGCTTTTAGAGGAAGGACTGTGTGATTATCTTTTAGGTAAAAATAAAGAGATGTGAAGACATTAAACGCCATCATGATAATGGCTGCATGCAGAGTGGAGAACAAATTAACACAATCAAAATCACCCATCATCCACTATTGCTTAATAATTACCACCTCATGAACACTGAAGTGTTATTTATTAAATGATAAACTTTAACAATATGGGGAACATGGCTGATAAAGAAAATAAGAAAGTTAAGAAAGTAAGCTTCAGAAATGTTTGTTTTAAACTAATGTAATTTTAATCATGGTTTATTACAAACAGTGTTCTAACAATTCAAAGTAAACAAAATAACATTTAACATTTTATTAGAACTTTCTCTCTAATTGATTGGCATAATGGGCCACCGAAATTAATCTAAAAAAATCCTGTTCTAAATAGGCAGAACACATTAAATGACTTGACATTCCTTTTGAGATGGGACGATAACTGATGTGCCTTTTGTTGTTTTGTTTATATCTAGGCATTATTGGTTTTAGCAGATTATGCTGAATACTGTTTTGAATAACTTTTATATTCAAATCCTACCCAGGGGCGCCATATTATGTTGTGATAGTTTAAGATTTTTATTGCCCAACCTCCTGGGGTGGTAAATGTCTTATTTTATCAGATGTTATTCGGACTGTCATATATTGTTTATGAACACACACCCTACTAGTTGTGTGTTAGAACAACAAATGAAAGTGTGAATCGTGCTCAAATCATGGTCAAACTTTTAATTCTGCATATATACGTATTCAAAATATAAGAGTTTATTAAAAGAAAAATAATTCAGCTCCAAGTCAAACATATTCATATATGAATATGTATGAATATGTTTTTCCTTGTAGCTCCAAATATTGTGTTAATTAGAATTTTCAATATTTTATCAGGTGAGATGACAGCAATAATAATAATAATAATAATAATAATATGTATGATGAGATTATATCCAAGCAATCTCAGTATCTAATCTTAAAATAACCAACATTTGAAGCGAAGGAAGGAAAATTTACTTAAAAGGGTAGAACAGAGAGCAGACAGATGTCAGATGAGGACTAGAAAGAAAAGAACCTCAGTAACAAGCCAGCCACACCTGGATTAATCAGCTTCTCCAGTAGGACAAGACAAAAGACAGGAAACAAAGGAGCTGGCTGAAGTTCAGGAAGCAGTGAAGGTGTGCATAAAGCCCATTAGTGGGAAAAATTAATCCGCTTCTTTGAGTTGCAGAGGCCGCTGATGTCGACAGTTGTCAGTTGACAGTAATAAACATATATTATCCTATAAGTTCAGGCTTTTACCACTACTTCTTGTTGATCTATCTAATGCAGAAAAACATAGGTATGTAGATGTGATGGTAATGAGTATTTTTTTACACAGTTTTGAAGAGGTGGGGGAAATACGTCTCCACAGGCATAAGCTAAATGTTGTATGGACATGTTTGTATTTACTTTTCTGATTTTTCTTTTCCTCTTGTCACTCTCTTCTTAGGGGACAGAATAGGTCTTTAGGCCCCACAAAATTGGAAAGCCCTGGTAACCACCTTTACCCCACAGTTGTCACCCTCACCCCTGCATTCCGAACCCACCTATATGAGAAAATAAATGAAACCATTGTTGTCCCAGTTTCAGAAATTTACTTTTGAACATATGTATTTCTTTTTATCTACAAGCTGGAAAGGTCCCCACATTTCTGGTCACCTTATATACTACCCTACATTTAATTCAGTTACTACATAATTTATGACTAACAATGTATTACTTAGGGATGCCAAGATACCAGAAAGATAGTCATATCATTTCATCATTTCAGCTAGTACATATATAGTGGTTTGCTAAGCTGATAACATCTATTATGGACATTTTAGCTGTGCATGTAGCTAACAAATATACATGAGAAGTATGTGTCTGGCTGATGCAGAGCACTCAACAGTGCTTGCAATCCAGAAGAAAACCTTTGACACCAAGATGACACAGACTTTTGAAGTAATTGCCTTGAAATGGTAAAGCAAAGAAGTTTGGAATTATTTGCCATGGTAACCGTAGTCTCAGTTCCCTTGCTAATAGCTGCTGTTGTTGAACTCTGCAGGTTTTCAGTTCACTGCTTTCCCCACTATTTGGAATTAATTCAGTAGAGCAAAAAGCTAATTTTGAGCTTTAAAAAGGTTTAAGAATGCTTGTGTAGATGTTCATTCAAAAGTTTATTAATAGAAAATGTCTTTCTTAAAAGTGTACATACGATTTGAAGAAAGAAATATTGTACTTGCAACTATACAATATTTTAGAGTTTTAAAAACATTTTCATCACGAAATTTCCAGATGGGTATGAAGAAAAAATAGACTTACATTACCCACTGCCTACTGACTGGTATAGTCTTCAAACCTTTTATGCTTTGCGATGCAGTCTTTCTCTTCAGACTACATGTACAGTACTCTTTAACAGATCAAAACAAAAAACAAAACACTCAGAGACTAACTGCAAATAAATGATGAAGCAGTTGTGTGCTAGAAATTTTGAAGGTTACTTAGAGAACTATACAATTAGGAAAAAGACAATTCCACTCTAATATGTCCAAAATGTAATTTTTAAGTTTTAAAAATGGTAGGAAGATTTTTTTCTTTGTCTGTTAAACCAATGATTACCAAAAATCCATGTACAGTATCACCAGTGACCACCTAAAATTTAAGTTTCAATGCTTTAGGAGGTCATACCATGATGATCTAAATCCCTATACAAGAAGACAAAGGCAAAAAGGTGATAGTGCTAACGGCCACATCATCCTTCATTTGAAGCAGAAATGCATCCTCTATCCAACCAACAGTGTAGCTAACCTCTGGAGAGAAGACGGATGGTGCCTTCTGCTCCATTAATCTAATGACAATGCCCCATGACTAAGAACAGCTTAGCAGGCATTGCTCATCCCCACTGGCTTCTTTTTCACTTATCATGCCATCTTTCTATGAATACAACAGGGCCAATGACAACGAAGGAGTGTGAGACAGAAAATAAAGCGAATAGGAATGAGGAAAAAACAATGGCTGTGTAATATTGAAATGGTGTTTATGGTAACCAAAGGATATCCCTGGCTGGACTAATATGGTGTGCAATGAGTAGACTTCTAAAGCAGCTGAAGGATAGCCAAAACTCAGTTATCAACACTACATAAATTGGATAGGACATGTTGGGCATAGAGTGAATCATCTTTATCTATTGCAGTATTTTTGCTGGAAAAAAGAATAAACTGGTGCTGCATTTTTTCACAAACCTCAGGCCAGCAGCTACTTAAAGGTTTAGATAGTGCTAGTATATTGTTAAGTAGTTGGCACTAAATTGTCATTATTTTTGCCTGCGTAATTAATTGATGTACAGTGCGGCAAAAAAGTATTTAGTCAGCCACCAATAGTGCAAGTTCTCCCACTCAAAAAGATGAGAGAGGCCGGTAATTTTCATCATAGATATACCTCAACTATGAGAGACAAAATGAGGAAAAAAAATCCAGAAAATCACATTGTCTGATTTTTAAAGAATTTATTTGCAAAATATGGTGGTAAAATAAGTATTTGGTCAATAACAAAAGTTCATCTCAATACTTTGTTATATACCCTTTGTTGGCAATGACAGAGATCAAACGCCGCCAGGGATTTGAGTCCCTGGCGGCGTAGTGTGTTACTGATGGTAGCCTTTGTTACTTTGGTCCCAGCTCTCTGCAGGTCATTCACTAAGTCCCCCCGTGTGGTTCTGGGATCTTTACTCACCGTTCTTGTGATCATTTTGACCCCACGGGGTGAGATCTTGCGTGGAGCCCCAGATCGAGGAAGATTATCAGTGGTCTTGTATGTTCTCCATTTTCTAATAATTGATCCCACAGTTGATTTCTTCACACCAAGCTGTTTACCTATTGCAGATTCAGACTTCCCAGCCTGGTGCAGGGCTATAATTTTGTTTCGGGTGTCCTTTGACAGCTCTCTAGTTTTGGCCATGGTGGAGTTTAGAGTGTGACTGTTTGAGGTTGTGGACAGGTGTCTTTTATACTGATAACGGGTTCAAACAGGTGCCATTAATGAAGGTAACGAGTGGAGGAGAGAGGAGCCTCTTACAGAAGAAGTTACAGGTCTGTGAGAGCCAGAAATCTTGCTTGTTTGTAACTGACCAAATACTTATTTTCCACCATATTTTGCAAATAAATTCTTTAAAAATCAGACAATGTGATTTTCTGGATTCTTTTTTTCTCATTTTGTCTCTCATAGTAGAGGTATATCTATGATGAAAATTACCGGCCTCTCTCTTATCTTTTTGAGTGGGAGAACTTGCACTATTGGTGGCTGACTAAATACTTTTTTGCCCCACTGTATATATGTGTAATCTGAACATCATTATAGTAGTTCTTCATTTATTATATATAAATTGATCTGCGTGTCACTCATATCAAACAAAACAAAACAAAAATCTAAATTCTGTAAACTGAGTTGTTTTTAAACAGCACATTACATCCATATGACTTAAACGTGGAATTTATTTGAAGTAAAGCATGAAAAATATAGTTTCTTAAAAGTAGGAATACTGTAAATAATATAAATAAAATAAAAAGTATAAAGTTGGTGAACTGTAAATAAAACTTTCAGTTTTAGACACAGCCGAAGCAACTGTTATCAAATAAAAGCTGCATATTATCAGCTATAAGAAACCTACTAGAGGGTAGAGGAGACACAGTCAGAAGCATATTTATGGGACCAATAACCACTAATAGTCATGCAATGGTTGCTCACATCCAAAATGGTATAAAATTCTTAACTTTGCTCCAAACAATGTAAGGGACTTTACAAATACGGACGTTACCAGTCAAATGTTATAATAGAATTTTGAAGCTATTTATTTTTAAATAATCACGGATGGATAAAACAAATATGCTCAAGCACAAAGGGTATTTTTGTCATCAAGGAGGGCAAATGTTTGAACACTCCTAGAGGGCATCTGTGCACTTGCTTTCAGTTGTTTGGTGATTAAAAGAACTTACACAGAATTTCAAAAACAGGATTTGAAAAGCCACTATGTAAATCTTAAAATATTGCATGGTATTTTGTTCAGTAATAATAAATACTAAAGATATTTCCAATGATTAAGAAATTTGTACATGCTCTCCACAGGTCATAATGTTTTATTTGAAGGAAGACAAAATCACGCCTCGAATGAAGACCTTGATCTTCTTCTTGCTGTTCTGTAAATCTCTTGGCCGCTAATGTTTTTACAAATTTTGTAACTACTATATTAATAACAAATGGGACTTATGTATAGTCAATAGATGCTGCCTGCACAAAAGAACTAAATAAAATCATGGCTTCTTATGTTACATTTCTGTTGTGATGCATGCTTCAGATGACTGTGATGTGCTTTAAGTTCAACCCTGAGTGGTGTGTAGTAGAGACATCACTTCCATCTGACACCTCTGGGAATGCCACAGAGCTTTGGTGTATGTATGGTGTGCAGATGTCCCGAAGAAGCTCAGACTGTCTTTATACCAAAGGATGGAAAAGATGTCTCCTGCTCTTAAGCCTCTGGGGAAACAGCGACCTGAAGTTGGCTGTCAAAAATAGGAGCTGGTTGCCTATAATAGCACTTGGTCAGCTTGGAAAAATAGGCCTACTACACAACACAAGCAAACATGAATTTCCTTGCTAAATGTTTAACATAATTCAGGCTAATATCCTCCAAGTCACATTAAGACTTAAGGTAACATTAAAAACTGTTTAGAATGAAACATCTCTATAAGGACAATAGAATCCTTGATTCTCTCATTCCTTGATTTTTCTCATTGCTGACATTTTCCATGAAGACACCATGTCAAAGCAATTAGAGCTAGACAAAAAAGTAGAGGGAAAGCAGGGGCAAATTTTGGTAGCGGCACCTGCCATGGAAACGAAACAGATGCAAAATGGCCTGTCACTACTTTTTATGACCTTCCGTGGCACAGTAGTGATGACAGTGGTTGCTGAAAATAATTTCCATGACCTGCCACAGCCACGAAGCGGGGACCGGACAGCCAGCCATTGATTTCCATGACCTGCCACAGCCGTGGAGCGGGTGCCAGACAGCCTAGCACTGATTTCCATGACCTGCCACGACACCGGAGAAGGTGCCAGACAGCCCCGCTGTCTATGTTGGCTATTTTGAACAACAGTCATAGTGCAGCAGATTGTTGCCAAAAAATGACTTCTGATGGTAAAGTATGGTGCCACATTTATTTCAAAATGCCAGTGAGAAAAATAAACATACTCACATGTATGGTAAAATGCTTCTTCGTATGGTTTATCCACCGCCGCACAACAAAATCACACATGCGAGAGAAACTGCCTCTTAGAGAGGAGAGGAGCGTACCTGTTCCTGTCTGAATGATCTGCCTGAACTGTCTGTGAACTCCTGGGACCCTGAACCAGCCTGTTCTGGTTCTTATCTGTATCCCTGACAGGGCTCGAACTCCTGCACGTTCTCCAGGGCTGCAGCATCTGGGACACTCTGGGCGGGGCCCGCCACATCTCGTTGGCAGCCCAACGGCTGGATCCTACCTCGTTCTATGGAGATGGACCAATTATTATCTATTATTGCAACTTATTAACTATTATGGTCACTGATCTGTGTTTTTATCCAACCAGAGTTTAGAATTAGAATTAAGAAGAATTAGAATTCAACTTTATTGTCATTAGATTGTTACAAGTACCAAGCAATGAAATCACTCCCTGCATTTAATCCATGCCCTTGGGGAGAAGTTGACTGCGCCCAGGGAGCAGTGTGAGCAGATATCAGGCTGTGGGAATTAGTGGGGCTTGAACTCAGAACCTCCAGAACCCAAGCCCAATGCTCTAACTACTAGGCGATAATTCCAAAAACTTAGCTGCTTCACTTGAGGCTTGAAGTCACAACCTTAGCATCACTTTGCAGGCTACAACACACTGACTGATTGCGCCACTGCAGCAGACTAAAGTTTTAGGCTAGTTTTCCAGTGATAGGTGGCTTCCTGCCCTAGCCGCTGATACCACGGATCCACAGCCCGTTTCTGATGAATAAACCTTTTGAATTATCCCACTGCCAGTCTTGCCTTGAATACTGGGTCCTTCTGTCCTGCTTCTTAACAATTTTTAGCATGAGTCAAACCAATCACACAGTTACCTTAAAGCTTTTTTATTAAATTGTTTAAAAATGTTTATAATAAGAATTGAATTTAGCACATCATTAATTTAAAGGCAATGTAGAACAGGTATTCAATAACCCCAAAATGAAACCCTTTGCCCATAAACAGCAATAGAAGTGCAGCAGGTGGCCTGCTGGCTTAGTGACACCTTTTGATGCACAAAACATAATTTGGGTACAAATTCTTTTTTTTTTCTTTTACTATATAAATACAGTTTTCCCTATAATATGTTTGGGTGCAAATTTTTCTAATTGATTAGGTTTGATTCAGTGCTCTTCAGCTTTCTAATCAAGGAGGATGGCTGTTACCATGGTGACAGAGAAAGCAGGGACCAGTAGTTTTTCATTATTGAATGAAAATAACTCAATATGAGCCATTATTTAGCAAACTGAAAGACAACAAAGGTTTATAAGATTTTACATTTTTCTAGTGTTCTTACAGCAACATTGTCGACAATCCTTTGAAAAGTCACTTTAATGTGTCACATATTTTTTTGGGAATTTATTATCAAAAATGTGAGTAGTCAATTCAGTGTTCAATATCAACAATTAGACATGAACATTTTTGTTGGTCTATTTTTCCTGTTGTTAAAGCAGTGGTGATAAAAACCTTCTGACTTAGTGCTTCAGTTGTAATGGTGCTCTGCTCCTACAAATGGCAGCAACACATCAGCTGTAGAATATTCTTGGGTATATATATGTACTAAGCTTTAAACAGGCAACACAATATTTAAGTGCTAGTTTGTTGTTGTTTTTATCATTTTCCTATAAGATGTTAATCTGAGTAATCATTATTTGGAACCACCCAATAAAATATTTAATATGTATTTGGGTGACTGTAAGTGACATGGCTTTAGGAGGTTAAGGGTTTACATTTTAGTCTTTATTTAAAAAAAAGGGACCACTTCTGTCCTCAAACAACCTCACAAGTACGAGTATATA
>NW_015150531.1:295467-322430 GCF_000732505.1 Cyprinodon variegatus
TATATATATATATATATATATATATATATATATATATATATATATATATATATATATATACAATGTTAAAACCTATGTGTGTAAGTTGTGTGCTTGACTATAAAATCAATCAATTGTCATATGCCATATGCCAATTTTAATATTTTGGGACTTTAGAACATGCATTCATAAGTGGCTGATTATTTGTTATTGAACAGCTAAGATTTCACTCTAATGGGATTAGAGAAAAGGGAAAAGATGGCGCAATGGACTCAAACCTGCGACTGCGTCATGAAGGATGAAAGAATCAGATAATGGGCTGAGTACTTAAATGTAGATCCCTTTATTGTCGCATAATGGGACATTCTTTGCATTTTAACTCTTCCCCTCGGGGAGCAGTGGGCTGCCATTGTGTGGCGCCCGGAGAGCAGTAAGTGGTTAAGGGTTTTACTCAGGAACCCATAGTGAAGCTGTGGTGATAAAACCGGGTACTTGCAACCTTCTCAGAGCACAAGCATACTGCTATATCCACTATGCCAACACTCCCCTAACCCTTACACCAGGGAATCAGACTTTTCACCTGGCAGGCAGGGATTAGTTTTTGCAGAAAAATATTTATTTGGATTAAAGGATTTCCTTTTTTGATATTCTTACAACTTCATATAGAATTTTTCCGACTAAACTGTTTCTTTTTTGCTATTAGGGATTTAAATGCTCCCATAAAATATCTTTACAGCAAACATTTAGTTTAAATCAACTCCTTATTTAAATCAAATTTAAACAAAGTACTAAAGAAACGTCCAGATTTGTAATATGCAACTTCTGGGTTAACATTATGTTGGAGAAAATTTCACTTGTGCATTATAATTCAGTTCTAATGTATCATCTCAGTTCAAATTAAGCACCATGTGTGCCTGAAACAATTGTTTCTCACCCAAGTATAAGCACTCACATGTCCCATTAAAATTTTAAGTTACTCTTAATTTCCTCCAACAAGATCATTTCAGCTAAGAGCAACATGTGACACACACGCTCCCTGTGGCTCTCTGTAATGCAATAAGTTCAGCTCAATGAATACATAATGGATCAAATGAACCTAAAATAACACAAGCTACAATTGTATATATCCTATTATATGTGCTCCACAATACACATTGGAGCGTTTGTGTAGCTCATGAGCTTTTCTAGTTTAACTAACACTGTGAGATGGTCCAATAAACTTTGTTTACTTTATAAATTCCAGGGTGAGCGAGTTAATGTGGCAAACACTAGGTGGTTTATTCTAATGATGTGAGGAGCTAGCGGGAGGGTTAGAAATGCTTTGTGTGCCTTTGTGTGAATGTTGCAGTGCCAACTCTATTGATACAGATCAAAGATAGTGGGATGAGCATTACCTGCTTCATGAACATGCATGAGGTGATGTTTTATGTTCATTATGAGTCCATTTAATACCGAGATGCATTGCTGCATTTTCCCCTTGTCAAGGGTATTCTCCCAACCTGTGACCTTTGCAAAACAAAGCATTGCTCATCAGCCTTAAGAAAAATGTGGGATGAAAAGGGAGAAATAAATAACGAAAGCACAAAAAGTGCTGAGGAGAGAGATAACACAACACTAGGTCAAAGAAGAAAAGGAATTAAATTGGGTGTACGCCCTGCTAGTGCTCGACTAGATTGATGTTCCTGTCGAGCTTTCTTTAGGGAATAGTTTTTGCATTCACAAAAACATTGAGATTGTTGAACCAGTTTATAAGACTTTTACACACAAACACACTTTGTTGTTGACCATGGTTACTAACAGGTAAATATTTATGTGATTTGAGCCAAAAATTAGGTCACAAACCTCATCTCGATGGTTTAAGCTCAGTAGAGCTTACATAAAACCAGAGACAATATATAAAAAAGTATCAGCTCTTAGGTTTAATCAAAATCCCTGGCACCAATCATCAAAGAATTAGATCATCAGGACATTTCTACCTGTCAGTCAAGGACAATATATTAAAAACAAAAGTGTTAAGGCATAAACAAGCTGCACACATCAGCATCAATCTTTGGTTAGTGAGTTTTTGGTTAGAGAACATGGATTCACTTAGTGAAATGCCTTTGTGTCTTAAGACACCCTTGTGTCTTAAGTGAAATGCCCTTGTGTCTTATGTCTTAAGACACAAAGGCATTTGTTAAAATGTTTCTTTACTTTTGTTGAAGGGAAAAGATGGAGATTATTAAAATAATGTAAATATACTAGTCCACGTTCAATGTTGTTTTTTTATGTCAACATTTAAAACAAGAAGAAATTTAAGAGACAATTTAAATATGGTTCATATTTTGTTCTGAGCTTTCGCTAATATTCTGTGAAATAAGGCATTTTAAATAGATGCACTGGTAAAAATGCAGAGAAGAGAGATTAATATATATATTTTGGTGTTATAACAACTTCCTAAATAGTTCAACTGATTTTAATAGTGTAAAATAACGTTTTGTCTCTAAGGAGCACAGTCTAATTTTAAAGCACATCTTTCAACTTTCCTTTTTTCATATAGCTTATTATTAAGCCTGAGGATTTCTTGAGATATTGCTATAGGCTTAGGCAACTGCAGATAATGCTGATAAACCTTTTTCACACTTTTAATTTCTCTTTCCACTCTGATATACATCATCTTACACCTAACTTTCTGTTGTGATCTATTTTCCTCTTGCAGAAGGCAATTCAAATCCGTTACCAATGTATGTTATTTTGTAATTTTCCTTACACGTGTGTGTCTTTGACATGCATTTCAATTTAATGAAGAAAAATAGAAAAAAAGCATAAATTCATTGCAAACTGGAGGATTTCTTTGGTGTATTTCTTCGTTAAAATTGGAGAGATAAAAATGGACTAGAGGTAATGAAAAGTGCAGGGTCATACATACACTGTACCAACTTCATCCATAAAAAAATCAGATAGATGAGATGCAGTATAAAAACAGAGTTAGTAGTATAATAATATAATAAGTATAATAATAACTTTCTGCAAACTGCCTTGAAAAATAAATTTCTGAATTCTCTAGAGAACTCATGTAAGAAGGCCTGATATTTTACAGACAAAGGAGGACCTTGAACGGAGATGCTATTTTCATGCATTTTAGCTCATCTAATATGGAACGAAAAGGTTGTTGCTTGATGCATCAGGCTTAGCAAGTAAGCATACATCCTTGGAAAAGTAACATAAGATATCAGTAGCTATTGTTAGATATAAAAAAACATATATCTGAAATAAGTGATCAGATAAGAGATCTATGTTATATAAATGTTTAATATTCTAAAATATATATAAAAAAAAAAAAGGAAAACAAATGTACCTTAACAAACTTTTAATGATTTATTTGGTTAGCCCCACTTATGATTTTTATTTTTATATATGTTTTTAAATTCAAATAATAGAAACACATTAGAAGAGTGTAATGTACATACATATGGCCCACTGAATTGAATGCATCACTACGGATTTCAAATAAATTACCAATGGGGTAGCGTTTTCAGTCCCAACTGTTTGTAGAAGAGGTGATCACAAAAGCAATTTTTCCAAATAAAGTTAATTCAATTAAATTCATTATAAAACACTGCTGCATAGGAATTAATATTCCCAAAATGAGAATTTTTTTAAATAAAGGCACTATGCACCAAGCACTTACTTACTTAACTACTTACTTACTTAAATACCTACTTAGTTAGAATAGAAGAAAATAGAATACAAAATCCCTTTATTGTCCCACAATGGGGAAAATTATGGATATACAATTATGGACCTTAGAAAAATGTATAAGAATAACATAATAGTGTAGAGTTAAAAGATAAATAATAAAATATCGTACTGTAAAGTGTGTTTTAACAATATTAAAAACTGTGCAACTTGAAGAATACATAACCAATATACAGCTATGAAATTTTTTACAGTAATGGATATTTGAAATTAGCAGCAACATCAGAGATGTGCAAAATGGCAGCAGCATGTTATTTAACTGACTAAGACAGAAACTGCAAAATCAGCATGAATGTTAAAACCTATTGAGGTTGTTGGAAACAGTAGTGGTTATAGAGTCCTACAGCTGCTGGGAGGAAGGATCTGTGATAACGCTCAGTGGTGCATTTAGGGTGCAGCAGTCTGTCATTGAGGGAGCTCTCAAGTTCTGAAACAGCTTCATGCATGGGGTGGGAGACATTATCCAACAGAGATTAGATCTAACTTAATTAGTTATTTTCTTAAGCCATAACTCAGATCCGAAAAGACAAAATCTTACTTTGTCTATTATCTATTATTATCTTCCAATTATTGAAGACATGTCAGTTTAGGTAACTGTTTACGTTTATCAACTGATAATTTAACTTGAGAATGAATAACTTAAGATTTTGTTTGATCAAGGTACAATCAAAGATCTTTTAAAAATGAATATGATACAACTTTTTTAAAAACAAGTACAGTCATATAATGTGACTTAGACTTTACTTAGACTTAGACAGACTTAATTGTCATTTTGTACACACAGCAGTGTATAGAAAAGCAATTTTGTTCAGTACAGCTCTCAAGACATTTCCATTTCTAAAGTTTAGCAGTGATAAAATGTAAACATGGTGATCAAATGTAATCATAAGACTGATATATGATTTACAATTTCCAACATTCACTGTTTTTTTTTTTTTTAAACCCCATCTTAAACAACATTCAGCAGTCTAATGGAAGGGGGGAAGAAGCTGTTCTGGAATCTGCTGGACCTGCATCGGATGCTTCAAAGTCTCTTCTCAAAGGGCAGCAGAGAGAATAGTCCATGGTGGGGGTGTGAGGGGTCATTTATAATATTGCGGGCTCGGCACATGCAGCTCTGGATGAAATGTCTTTTATGGTGGGAAGAGGAGCCCTGATGATCTTCTCTGCAATTCTCACCTTCTTCCAGTCTGATGCACTGCAGCGTCCACACCACACATTGAGAAAGCTGGTCAAAACACTCTTAATGGTGCTTCTGTAGAAGGCCATGTGGCTGGGTGGGGGCAGGTGGGCTCCCTGTACCCTTTTGACCAGTGAGGTGGTGTTTACAGTCCAGTTGAGGTTTGTCATGTGCACCCTGTGAATTTTGGTGCTGCTGACCAACTCTACAGCTCAGCTGTTGATGAGAAGGGGAGCGCGGTTAGACTGGTTCTTCCTGAAGTCGACGATGATCTCCTTCATTTTCTCCACATTCTGGATCAGATTGTTGTCTCTGCACCAGCCCACCATCTGCATCATAACCGTAGTGGTGAACCTGGGGACGCAAGCATGTGTCATCAGGGTGAACAGCAGGGGGCTCAGGATGCAGTCCTGAGGGGAGCCTGTGCTTAGGGTGATGACATCCGAGGTGTTCTGTCCGACCCGGACTTACTGAGGTCTGTCTGTGAGGAAGTCTAACAGCCACTTGCAGAGGGGTGTATTAAAGCCCAGCTGTTCTAGTTTGCCCATCAGATGCTGTCGGATGATGGTGTTGACAGCTAAACTGAAGTCCAGGAACAGCATCCGCACCTGGGTAATTCTTCCCCTCCAGGTGTGCCAGGCTCAGGTGAAGAGTGGAGGAGATGGCGTCTTCAGTGGAGCGGTTCCTTCGGTAGGCAAACTGGAACGGGTCGAATGTTGGCAGCAGACTGGAGACAAGCAGCCTTCAAAAGCCAAAGGAAGTGCGAAATATGTATCTTTTGATTTAATATATTCCTTTAAATGTCTGAATGAAGGAGGACTGAGCCATTTTAAAATGTTTTCCTAAAAATCTTTCTGGACCAATGATCACAGGGCTCACAAGAGAAAAGTATTTATTCATGCATCTAGTTAATCAGTAGTGGGTGGTTGCCTTCATTGACTTGGTGTGTTCAGCAATAGTACTGTGGTATAAACCGAGAGCTCTAATTAGGAAAGATGATCCACTAGTGGTAATGAGAATTTATGCCTTTTGTTCTGCCGCACCAGGCATTTTTTATCTTCTTCATATTTCTTCTAAAATGAAGGCCTCAGTAATTCAAAATGGCTCCCTCTCAAATGCAGACACTTCAGAGCTATGCATGGAAAATTGCCAAATGAAATGTAATTAATTAAATCAGTTCCCAGCACATTTAACTTCTTCGGGATATCAAATTTTACTATAACACTTGCTGATTGACAAAAAAAGGTCAAGCAATTTAGGTATGAGTGCCCATGTGGAGCCTGATTTAGACTTTTCCATCTGAAATAATGAACTTGTATAGGCAACAATCTGCTGTCTTCATGTTCATGTCAGCGCCTCTTTGAACACAAAGAGAGTCACTCTGCATGAAGCTTTGCAAGCCTTTGCTAATGCTGTGTAAACATTGCTGCTGCTGTTTGCCACTGATTTAGCACATGTTAATATTACATGAGGCAGAAGGGCCCTTTGATGATGTAAGTGAACACTCAAACTAGGGCTTTCCACCTTAGGGGAAGGCGAGATGGGGCTGTGGAGCAGCTCCTTTGAGACTTTTTTTTCACTTTTTTATTTGCATTCCAGCTTGGTAAGACATGAGCTGTTTATCATTCTTATTATGCTTATTATGCTTTTTTTTTAACCATTTTTCTTTCCAGAGTAGAACTGCACTGGTTTCAGAGAATACCTGATTAAAGGGTAAATTTAAGGTTAAAAGCATAAAGTGGATATTAACTGCTTGAAATTGAAAATAATATGTCAAACAACCTGGGCCTATATGAAGTTATTTTGTTACTTTTTTTAGGCGTTTGCTTTCAATTGTGACAAACCAACTATAGATGCATCTATAGGAAAGTCAACACTTAATATTAATAACTGTCAAGTTCACCCAAAGTGGTACAATTGCTGACTAAAAGACACAATAATAATGGAAGAACGGAAAACATTGAATCACAAAGTTAATAGCAACAGATTTAAAGAAAATCAAAAAATTAATAAATGCATATTTAAGTTAAGATGAGGCCAAGCAGCAGAACAACAATCAACAGCCAAGCAACAACATGTCCATCAGAGAGGTGTGAGCCGTGGCGAGCCAGAACAACTAACCAGGCGACAGAGCAGCCTACTGACAAGAGCTGGGAGGATGGCAATATATATCTCCAGTGTCAAATTACAAGGCCCTGGAAAGAAGAGAAGCAAACAGTACAAGAGCCAAACCAACAACACAACTTATAAGGCTTATGTCTGTAACAGTGGTCAGTATCAGCAGTGCAGCTGGGCTAAGGAGGGGGGGTTAAGCCCAGCAGACGATTAGCAGGGCTGTGGTAAGGGCCTGTTAGCAAGCTGGATTTAGTCTTATTGAGGCATATACAGTGAGCTAAGGGGAGGCCTGCTGCAACCCCCATTCACCAACATTGAACAGAGTAGTAGTTGTGACAAATATTCCAGTTTATTAATTTCAATGCAAAAAAGCTAATTTTGGGGTAAACTACTCATTTAAGTGGTTCTATTCTGGAATCAAGGGGCCTAAAGCAATAAGTTTGATCCTAATGGAGTTGCAATACACCCTCCAGCCTCCCTTCTTGTGAAAAGGAACACTGTCCCTGACCACCATGCAATGTTGAAGAAGCGATTCATACACAACAGCCCAGCAACATCCAGGGACCTGAAGTATTCTGGGCAGAACTCATCCACAACCGAAGCCTTGCTACCATGGAGATTTTTGACCACCCCAGAGCTAATTCATTCATAATTTCATAGAGGCCAATAAGTAGTCTTAATTAATATCAAGGTCAGACATGGTGCCCTGATGTTTTAAAATTGAAAACTGTCATGAAAACTGTGACGCAGTCTTCCTCCGTTTAGTTATTTTTGGTGCAACAGGATCACCCTCTTGAAAAGGAATTTCAGTTGCTCCCCTCCGAGCGGAGATACATTTTTCCAAAAATGGATTTACAAAATTATTTATACTTTTAGATTAAAAGTTGCTTAATTATTTTAAATTTGTATTGATATTTCTTTCTGCCAACTGTATCTATGTATGTGTGTATGTATGTATGTCTGTCTGTATGTATGTAGGCATGCATGCATTTGCGCATGTACTGTATGTTATGAAGTCATCCAAGCCTGTAGTTTTTTTCATGGGCATGTTTTCCTACGAGGTAGCACAACAATTGCTCCTTGGGGATAATAAAGATAACTAAATTAAAAAATAACTTGTTAGAATAGGCAGATCCACCTTTCCCTCCTAATCACTCTCATTCCTCCCAGCTGTTACTCTGCCTGTTAATACCTACCTCTCTCCACCTGATTGCCTACATAAGTTTCATTCAAGTGCCTGCATTCCAAGCCTGCAATCCTTTGTTCCTGTGCATTTGTTACTTCAAGGCTGGACTTTTATATTTCTTTACTATCATGAAGTCCACAAACTGTAGTTAAAAGCCTTCAGCTGATCCGAATTGCTGCAGCCAGAGTTCTGATGAAAATTAAAAAACAAGCTCATATCTCCCCTATTCTAGCTTCTCTTCATTGGCTTCCTGTTAAATCAAGAATAGAATTTAAAATCCTCCTTCTCACATATAAAGCCTTAAATGCCCAAGCTCCATCTCATATCAGAGATATAATTATTCCTTAATTATTACCTAACAGAGCCCTTCGCTCTCATTCTGCAGGTTTACTAGTGGTTCCTAGAATTTCTAAAAGTAGAATGGGAGGCAGATCTTTTAGTTATCAGGCTCCTCTCCTGTGGAACCAACTACCAGCTTCAGTTTGTGAGGCAGACACCCTGTCTACTTTTAACGGTAGGCTTAAAACTCTCTTTGTTGTTAAAGCTTATAGTTAGAGTGGCTCAGGTTATCCTGAGCTATCTCTGTAGTTATGCTGCTATAGGCTTAGAATTCTGGAGGACATAGGGACCCCTTTGTCATCATTCTGCTTCATTATATATCTAGTCTCCCACTCTGCAGAATCTGTCAGTTCAATCTCCAATGCTATGCTGTCTCTGCTTTTTCTCATAGTAGCTTTGCCTCATCTGTTCTCATTTGCCTCTGACACCATCCTTAAGAGAAATATCAGCTGATCCACTGCCATCAATGACTTTGTTTATAGATGTTGGATATTGGCTGGTTTTTCAGTATAGTCCTGTTTCTATGACTGTTACTGGCTGGATGTCCTCTCTTTATCCTCTGACATGGATGCTGGCTCGGAGCTCGTTTGCCTGGCTGTGTGTTTCCTGGAAGGGGCCGCCTTTTACAGTTGCCTTTTGTATCTCTGCTTCTGTCTCCTTGAACCCCAGTCAGCCTCGGCAGATGGCCGCTCACACTGAGCCTGGTTCTGCTGGAGGTTTCTTCCTGTTAGAAGGAAGTTTTCCTCTCCACTGTCGCTACAAGCATGCTTAGTATGATGGATTGCCTTGTAGTTAATGAGGCGATGCAATCAACTGGTTTTCCTTAGATATATACTTTGAATCAATTTGACTGTATGATCTGGTGAACTGTAAAGTGCCTTGAGATGAAATGTGTTCTGAATTGGTGCTATATAAATAAACTGAATTGAAATTGCTCACCCAGAACTCTCAGGTTCTATGTTAAACTTCCTAAGTGCACTGCAATTTTTTTTTTTTATCAAGCACTGCCCCCAAAGGATTTTCTTTGAGCGACTACCTCTGCCTTTGACTAGTTCATCCAACCTGCCACCAGCCTGTTTAGTCATTACTGACCTTCCTTCTAATTTATAATTTTTGATAAAACTCACAGTAAGAATATCCTGAGCTATCAGTATAGTTATGCTACTATAGGCTTAGGCAGCTGGAGGACATAGAAACCACTTTTAATAGTTTTGCTTCACTTCATTCTGCAGAATCTGTTAGTCCTTGTTCTGACTTCGTGTTTTCCCTGGCTTTTCCTCATAATAGCAGCTTCATCTGCTCTGTTCCTGTTTGGCTGTAAGATCCCCTATTTCCTACATTTGACAAAACCTCACTCAGAGATTGTCTGATTAACTGTTTTTTTTTTTTCCTAGATAGAGGAACCTGTGGAGCTAGTTTACCTTTACCTTTTTAACAAAGTATATATTAAGTACTTCTAAGCTCTTTATTTATCTGCTTGTCTCTCCTTGGATCCCCAGCCCCAGTCAGTCTGGGAAGAGGGCTGCTGGCACTAAGGCTGGTTTTACTGGTGAAATCTGCCTGTTATGTTTTATAATCTCCAAGGTCGCAGCATGCATGCTTGGTGTGAGGGATGGCTGTCAATTACAAAATGCAAGCAAAAACCTTCTGCCCCCAAAGCTGTTTTAGGAGCAGCGTGTCCTGCAGGTCAATTTGCTTGATGCAATCAACTTTTTTTCCTTAGATGGAAAACTTTGATTCAGTTTGACCGTATGATCCAATTAAAATGTCTCTGCAGGTTGCTCAAGATTAGATGTGAATTTTCATGATATAAATAAACTGAACTGAAAAACCCTTAAATACATTAAAATACAACTGCTTTTTAAGCTTTATTTTTACTAAATAGGCGTTAAACTTTCAGAAAAAAACACAATCTGAACCTAATGTAAAACACATAAAAGAGTAATGAAAAAATATCTTGATCAAATGTAAACTTTAAATTAATATTTGCTTTTGTGACCAAGAAATTAATTTCTTTCCACTCCGGCATAATCATTCCAATGATGTTCAATGTGTGTATTTCTATAAAAAGCTGCTTTAAGGTGGGCATAATTGTGGATTAATGGCAGCTTTGACATTAGAGGAGGGCATTACCAGTCAGTGCACTCTAAAGGAGCATTTTATCACATGTCACGCTGACCTTTTGGCATATGATTATGCTGACCTTATTAGCTATTTAAGATTACCAAGGACAATCACCTTAGAACTTTGCACAAAATTGACCCGTGTTTTAAAGGGGCGTCACCAGGAGGAACCATTCTTTGTTGGTTTAAAGCCGCAACATGCTGTTACAACCATTCTTGCAACCAAACCTTCTCAAAAGAAACTTAATGACTGCTATATAGTATATATATATAGTTGTCTAAATATCTCTAACTCAGTATAACAATACTGCTGAAAGTTAACTGTCTCTCATCTCTTTAAGGTCTCTCCTTTGCTTGTATCTTTGACTTTGAACACACCAAATTTTCGGTTAAAGCAATCATAGTAAAAACAGCACTAAAAAGTTGCTTGCACTCATTCATGGCAAAGAAAAAAAATCATATATAAAGACAAGCAGGTGCGAAAATGTGGAGATGAGTTTTAGGAGGGAGAACAGACTCTTGATGAGCCATTAACCTGCTGTTGGTAAGATAAGATGGCTGTGGGATGTGTTTTAATTGAGATTTTTTATAAGGAAGACATTGTAGCACTGAGCCAAAGGAATAGAGCAACAACCCTGGTTTGGCATATTAACAATGCAAAGGGTGAAGAAATGATCAACAAAGCAGTCAATGTTAACAATCGATAAGATAATCAGTTCTACACTTAAGAGACAAATCAATAAAACTAATAAAACTGATTTCGGCAGACATGTTCAGTTGAAATGCACCGTATTAAAAAGATACCCATTTAAAAAACATCAAAAACAGTGAGTGAGTGAGTGAGTGAGTGAGTGAGTGAGTGAGTGAGTGAGTGAGTGAGTGAGTGAGTGAGTGAGTGAGTGAGTGAGTGAGTGAGTGAGTGAGTGAGTGAGTGAGTGAGTGAGTGAGTGAGTGAGTGAGTGATTTCAGTTTGATCTTTAATTTCAAAATTGTGAAAATTAAAATAAAAAACTGTATAAGTGATGAGAAAAACAAATAATCTTCTACCTTTGACTTGACAGTGTTATTACAGATAACAAAACTCTATATGTATATATGTATAAGGTATTTGTATTTGTAATTGAAAGGATTATAATAAGAAAACAGAGGTTGAGCTATGCTTTTATGAAATTCATAAGTGACAATTAAAGATGAAACACTTAAGCAGAAGTAGTCTGTGGTACTATGATTAAAAACCACCCTAACTAAAGAGCAAATATTTAACCAGGCTTTTTAAATAGAAACCTGAAACTGACATTATGCTGTGGTGAGATCCTGGGAAACAGCAATGCAAGGTTTCATATTTTTAAATGTGTTTCGTTTCATTTTTGATTTGGCAGAATGTAAAAAGTTACTTGTGTCGGTTAAAAAGAAATGTACTTAACTGGGATTAAAAACTGTCCGGTAACATAAAAAATGATTGTTTATTATTCATTATAGTTAAATCTGAACTTATTTTGCTTATAGGAAACAATAGGAAAAAAAATCGGAAAAAACATTAGCTTATTAGTGTACAACTAAAGAAACAAAAATAATAAAAATAAATGAAAAATTATTTGCCTTCAAAAGCAATAAATAAATAAAAATAAATAAAAGAAAAGGTTCATGATGTTAAATGACCAAGCTCCACTGTGCATATGACTAAATCAAGGATTTATGCTGAACTATAGATCATGTTCTGAAGGGGGTCTTCATTTAAGACCTCCTTTAGTAATAGAACCATGAACCATGATACTATGCCAAGACTTACTCTTCTTTTGGTTTCTCTTTTGTCACACTTAATCTCATGTAATCCACTTAGTGTCATAAGTGGAAAACATGACAGGAATACCACCACTCTGTGTCATAGCACCCTCACAAAAGCTAGAGGAGCTCTTAGTGGGAAAGCTGAGATTGTTGTGTCAGGGAAAAAGCTTATCTTCATAGCTATTTGCTTGGGTAAGATTTGGTGAAATGTGTCACGCAGACATTACCACCTATTCATGCATTCTGAGACAGATAACAGATCCACGTATTGACTCCTTGCCGCCTGCAGGAGAGGCTGGAGGGCAATCTTTTGTGGATGCAAAGTTAATGCCAATGTAATTTCCATTTGTTTTCTGCTGTTGCTATTTTAAGGACATTGGAGATGTAGCACAAAGACTATAAATGTCAGACTAACAATAAAAGATTGGCTGATTCCATCTAAGGGTGTGGCAGTAATTCTTCACAAGGCGGAAGACAAATCTCCTCTCACACATGTGCTCTAAGTCATAAGTATTCTAATAAACAAGAAATGGATGTTCCCAGAGATGTCAGAGTTACTGCAGTTGTAAAAATGTGTCTATTTTATGGGCGGCAGGAGATCTCGTGATATTAAAATGCCCCAATGTTTCTTGTCAAAGCAAAGCCTGTCTCGCAAAGTGCTACTCAGCTACAGTCAGCATGTTACTTAATCAGATGAAGTAAACCTAAGCAATTATTTTTTTACCACCATATATGAGAATAAGTGCTTTAGAGCTACACCCCATTGTCTCTTTAGGGGGGACTGTTGATGTAAGAAAATGGTAAACTTCTTGCTTGCTCCTCAGGCTGGCAACAATAGACAGAAGCTCCTACCATGTTTACTCTTATTTGAGACACAGCTAAATGGTGAAGAAGACCAGTCCAGTGGACTAGTTTGACACATTACCACACATATATTTATATATCATTTTTATTAATATTGTTGGAGGAACAAAAAAAATAATTGTAAAAACTTAAGGTATTTTGGAGATGAGGAAAAAAAGCAATATGTCCCACTGATATTACAGAAAATTAATAATTTAAATAATTATAATTTAAAAATTTAAAATTAGAAAGACACTTGTCTGTCAATAATAAGAAAGCATATGTCAAAAGCCATATATTACTGCTTTATATTTATTGCTGCTATTTTTGCAATAAGCAAAAGGGTAAAATAAGCAAAAGGGTAAAACTAAATCCGTTTATGTGCATGAAACAAGTGTAGCAGTTTGGCAATTGCCATACTGCTACACTTGTGAAAGTAAAATCTGTTGGGCTCTTTTTGGCATCAAGACAATTATTCTTATTGCCACATTGCCAGACAAGACACTGTTAAAAAAAAAAAAAAACTAAATCCGTTTGTCGTCGGTTTGAATATTTTCTACTTTCAGCACGATAAAGTGATAATTGAACTGAATACGAAGGCTTAACAGAAATCCATGAGCTCTGTACTTATGTTCTCAATTTACTGACATGTTTTGTATGTGCATAAATTAGGTAATATATATGTTTGTGCTTGTAAAATAGAGTGTGTAGTTGTGGATACATTTGTTCACCATGCACACCAAATGTCCAAGATATTGTCTTTGTTTATCTGACGGTAAGAGTTAACTTGTTCGTAAAAAAGAGAAGTCTAAGATTAAGTTGCAAATTCATTACACGAGTCACATTTTTTTGGTTTTGATCTGTTTAGAGATACAAAGCAAACCTCTTGTGTAAAACTCTGTTTTTAAACTCTCTATTTTAACATGTGAACTTTAGTAAGCACAAACCTGTTTGGTCAATGTCATGTCAATCCAAAAATCATCCATCCATCCATCCATCCATCCATCCATCCATCCATCCATCCCCTGCAGTCTACTCCCTGGACTGGTCTATATATATGTGTATGTGGAGGGGTTGGTGTGTTTGTGTGTGTGTGTGTATAGAAGGGCTGGACTAGTCAAGTTTTTCAATCCACTCTCTCAAGTAAGGTCCATGGATCAGCAATGGTGATTCTTAAATTAATTCATTTCCATAGTATCAGACCCAAATGGAAGATATATTCTGGTGACAGGCTACATATATTCATTTCATGTGACACTAATTAATATATATCACCCTAATGTTGATGATCCAGACTTTTTCCCTAAAAATTGTAATCTAATTGCTGATCTGATCGACACAAACTTAATTCCAAGAGGTACTTTAATTGTGTTGTTGATGCTCATCTGGACAGATCAGCTCCATCCAGCCAACCCTCCTCCTCCTCCCCCTCCTCTGTTTTAAAAGCTCTTATGACTTCCACAAATCTGGTTGACATCTGAAGATCATAACATCCTTTAAATACAAATTATTCTTTTTTTCACAAAAGCATAAATCCTACTTAAGAATAGATTACTGTTTAATTGAGTCGGAGTCAACATCTAACACAAACAATTGTAAACATCACAACTTTTAAGTTTCCGATCATACCCCTATTGAAGTGGTTCTTAATCTTAATCATAAAACCCCTCAGTTCAGTCTAAATGTAATCTTCTATTGACTAATGGTTGATAAGACTTCTGAATTCCTGAAAACAAACGATACAAAATATGTCACTGATTCTACTCTTTAAAGCCGTGATCAGTGGCCCCATTACTTCTTAAAATATCCCAAAAAAAGAAGAGGGGAGAGTAATTCACATCATTTGAGAGGGAATTAAAAAGTCTAGAACCTGATTTTGGGTCAGCTTCAAATCTTTCAAATAAAAAAAAATAATAATAATTACGGGCCGCTTCTAATGGTAATTAATTATCATCCAGGGGGGCCGTGGATAAATAGTTTGACTTTGACATATGTGATCTACAGTATGAAGCTAATATATCATTAATACTCAAAGGTAGCAGGGATGTTTAAAACCCTGCATCGTATCGTCCTATTTCCCTTTTAAACTTAAGATATGTGAAAATATTTACCAGATGTTAGCGAATAGGTTAAACAGATACATCTCATCTATTATTCGATTAGATCAAACAGGCTTTATTCCAAAGAGCTTTACTTCCTGTCATATGATATAGTGACTTAACATCAGCTGCTCTCTGTTGAGATGCAAAAAATCCATTTGACCAGCTTGATTGGCTGTTCAAGTGTTCTACGTATGCTTGAAAGATTTGGGTGCGACTAATTTGTTTCCTATATTAAAACATTGTATGATTTGCTCCATTCCTAAAAATCAGGTTAAGTAAAAGCCTTTTATTTAGCATAAGAGGACACATCAGGGTTATCCCCTGAATCCCCTGCTCTGTGCTGGCCATTAGCCATTAGAATAATGGAGAATCCTTTGATTATACCGATTCAGCTAGGAAATGCATCACCTTTCTTTGTATGCTGTTGATGTGGTAGTTTTTTAATCATGACCTGAACAGTATGTCCTGCTATATAAGACCTTATGCAGTTGCTAAGGAAGATTTCAGGACACATTATTAACTAGTAAAAGAGTTAGTTTAGGTCACTTGAAGCAAATTATATATTTAGTTTTCTTGACAATTTTCTCTTTAAGGTAACTAATAGGTTGAAATATCTTGGAGTGATTCTACCAAAGGATCCTAAACATGTATTTCAGTTGATCGAGTTGTATAAACTTAAAAGGGCATCATATGAATGTGATTCAAATGGTATCCACCAAAATTCTTCTATATTTACAGGTTTTAACTGTCCTTTTAACAGCATTTTTTATATCTTTAGATTCTATCAATTTGCCCACCGAATATCAAAAAGCAAAGGATAGGGTAGGGCTTAAGGTTAAGATGTTAACACTATTTTTGGGCAGAAAATGTAAGAGCACACTACAACATCATGGGTTTAGCAGTATCTGGGAGTCATTGCTAAACCCTTATTTGCAGCAGAAGACAAATTCAAATGCGCAACAACAGTAGTAGCCATTCAAAATTTCCCCACTTTCCTCGATGGGCCCTTGGCTGTTTCACTATAATTCCTTTTCAAAAATTAATCTTTGTACCAAAATATCTTTTCTGTCATGATTTGTGGACATTAAGATCTAAAGAGAAACATAATCTCTTGGTCAGACCTTGTAGTTCAGTGAGAGGGTGGAGTCAGAGTAAAAAAATATGCACGCCCAGGAGAAGGAGGGGGGGTCACTCCAGTGGCTGGAAGTTGGAGAGGATTTTGCTAGTAGTTGCAGGGATTGGGCTGCCATCCGGCTGCCATTTGACTGGGAAGGGCCATTTTGAATGGCTGCTACTCTATATTAGCTGTCTAATTATTCTGTCTGTATGATTTGTTTTTAAGGTAACAGAGTATTGTCCTTGTTAATAAAGGGTTTATCTTTTCTTTTTTTGTTTAGCGTGGAGTTTTCTTTTCATTTAATTATTTAATTTATAGTTTGTTCATTGCTTTGTTTTGTTTAGTATTGTCTTTGTTTTTTGTTGTGGAAGGTGAGTGCTTACTGTATATATTTGCAAAAAAAATAGAAATGTAAAAAAAAAAAAAGAAGTGATAAATGCAGAAGCCCCATAGAGCTGCAGTTTGTTTCATATCACAGAGCCCTGAGGCCAACATCGTATGCAACTTTGTACTTACTATGCATAATCAAAAGCAGTACTTCGCTTTGTTTCACCTGATATTCAAAGTCACTATTGTAAGTATTGTAAGTAAAGAAGCTAATGATAAAAAGTTGACAAAACAAGAGGAAGACAGAATGCAAGATGCCAGGAATAAAAGCAAAACAAAGCACAATGTCTCAATATCAAGTAGTTAAAGCTGTATGTGTATGATATTGACCTATCCAGTTAATGAAAAAAAAATAAATCTCTGCATGATTATAAAAAGCCATCGACAAAATGTTTTACATACTGTCTATGCCAAACATGCGGAAATGCAGAAGTGTTCTCAGCAACAAAAAAAAGGCGCACATTGAATCAAGGTCATAGAAAAAAATTGGCCTGACTTTAGAACAGTGATGGAGCATTGTGTTCTTTACATGTCCAAGAATTGCTGGCAAATGTATTATGGCTGCAGTGGCAATAATAAAGAGGCCTTGATAAGTTTAATGTATTATACATGTATATTTATCCCTTCCATTCTGCTGTGGGCAATACTTATTACCTCTGCCAAGGAGGTTATGTTTTTAGGAGAGTTTGTGTTTGTTTTTCTGTCTGTGTACAAGATAAAGGGAAATGTTATGGTTGGATTTTAATTAAGTTTTTATCTAAGGTGTCCCTCGTACCAAGAAACAATCTATTCAATTTGGGGGATGGTCCAGATCATAAAACAATATTTTTTCTAAAGATTCTCTAACATTGTGAGATAGGGATATTTGATGGAACAAGCAGTTCCCCACTACACCAAAGGGTGGCAGCAGTGACTATTGACAGCATCAGAATCAGACTCAAAAAGATAGCGGGTATTTTGCTGAAGATAAAAACACAAGAAAAGGAAATGTTGTAGGTTTGCTAGCAGGATCAACTGAAACATAACGAATGGATTTTATTGATATTTTTTACCAAAGGTGTACCACACACCCAGAAACTATTCTTTTAAAATTTGGTAAGGACACAGATCTTGTGCAAAATTTCAGTATATGTGTAAGTCCCAATTTGGTGGAACTCTGAGCTCTCTCCTTTCTAGTTTTCAGTTCAAGTAGTGTCATTTACCAAGTATTATTAACCAAATAATTGCTGTAACAGAGATTATTCATTAAATAATTTTCAGCTAGATGAAGTGTTGTTGCCTGTGGTTATTTCATCCCAGTGATCTTCCCCCAATTACTAGCAACTAATTGGTTGGTAATTGATGATTAGTAACTCAAAATGAAATTATAATTAAAGTTTTTAATGTTAACTGTTTGTCAGAATAACTGTTAATAGCTGTTAATCACAACTATTCAAGCCATTTTTGTTAATTGATTCCTTTGATCAGAATAATAAGTTAATCATTCTACTTGATTCAATTTTTTTCAAATTATATGTATTAATTATAATAATAATCAAAGAATTAACACTGCATAACAACTCTGTCTTTTTTACCACAGGGTCCAGCAGAAAGGAGCAGAGACAGGAATATGTGACACGAATTGTGTCACATATTCCTGTCTCTTGTGGAGTTGGGATAGGGGCCTACATGTTTCCAATTGGCTGAAGAGCTGTAATGTGGGTGGGTGTTCAGAATGCCTTGAACACAGATTGAAAGGAGAGACCATGGTGCAGAGCCACCGCTTTAATGACAGTTCCTTAACAAGAAGTGCTCGCTGAAGTCAAAGGTCATGTGTGGGAACAAAGACTTTGTATAAATTGGTTAGAAGCAGCTGTTATCTAAAGAAGCATTTCACCTCATCTGAACACTTAATGACACCTACCAGCATTTATCAAAAGATGTTCTTTATTTTCTCAGCTTTATACTGCTTTATTTTATCCCCTGTTTAATACTACTGAAAATTATATTTTATTTTTATTAACTTGGTTTAAGGCATTTTTAACTACATATCTATTTTATAGTCAGGTAAATACTGTCAATGTGCAAACATTTAATGTGTAAATCCCATTATTGTTCTTCAATTACAAACAAAATAATAATAACATCTATATAACTATTTTAGAAATCACATGTCAAAATCAACAACAAAATGGTGCACATTAGTATACATTTTTTTTATCTATTCTTTTTAATATATTATTAAAATCCTTAACTCATAACATGTTATATTTTATGATGTAACCTTCAGTGCTATTTAAAGATTTATTAATTCAATAAATCAAGAAATTAGTTACTGTGATGGTACAGTGACAGAGTAGATAACTTGGTTACTTTCTTTGGAGAGGTAACTATTTATTATAACTAGTCACTTTTTTAAAGTGACATTCTCAACACTGGTCATAAAATCCTTGTACATAACAATCCATTCTCCCGGCACTTACTTTTTTAACCTTTGGAATTCAACCCTTTTCCATTTATTTATTTTTCATATGCAGAAAGCTCTGCAGAAGCAATAACTTGTAGTGTTTATCTCCCCACAAAAAAAAAAAAAAAACCCTGGATCAGCTTTTCTGATTGGCTGATGCTCCCGCGTCCAGCAGCAAAATTTAGTAGTTCTGAATTCCAGGGACGAACGCTCAGAAACCAGAATACTCAGACGCCAGAATGCTCGGACACCAGAATGCTTAGATGCCAGAACATTTGGATGCTCCCCCTCAAATCCTCAGATGGACTCCTCGACGCCATCCAACATAGACTTTGCAAGTAAATCAGATCCAAATCGTGTTCAAAACACGTTAGGTGTGAACACACCATAAGGGAAATTTCTATCTTTGCGAGTCAATTTAATTCTGCTACATTTCTATAGTGAGTTAATTCTAACCCTCAAAGGGACCCGATAGTAACAATAAAAAAAAAAAAAAAGAAAAGAAAAAGCTGGAAGCTTAGGCCAAGGCCATCATCCCCCTTTAGACTTTTGTGACTAGGTTTAAAAAGGAACAATTCATTTATTTGAGCTGGTTTACCTTTAAATGGCTCAATTAATTAAACCCTTAAAAAACAAATACATTTTTCCAACATTCCAAAACTTTGAGGTATTGGGATCGAGCCTTAGAAGCTGCCAAACTGATGGAAGCATGAGTTAGTTCTGCCAGCAGATGGCGAGGGCATACAACAATGTATATAAATAATACTAATATAATTGAACTTTGATCTCACAGTGCAGCAATTCACTTCTGCATCTTAACCCATCCCCTTAAGGAGCAGTGGGCTTCCATAGTGGGGCGACTGGGGAGCAATTAGGGGTTAAGGGACTTGCTCAGGACCCAGAGTAGAGGATGTGGGGATTAAAACCTTGCAACCATCTCAGATCACAAGCGCAGTGCTTTAACCACTAGGCCACCCACTCCCCTTGTCTGTTGATTGTGTCCAGTATGAGATGTAAAGTATTTTCAGGCTAACATAAGATTAGATAAACTCTTTTAGGATGAATATGCTGATGAAGGTTCTCAGTCATCCAGGTCATAGTCATTCCGTAAAAGTTTAAAAAACAATCCACTGGACTTGGTTTTCAAGGTTTGAAGACATTTCGCTTCCCCTCCAGGAAGCTTTCTCAATTCAAATGTCTTGATCCGCAGTGAGTTTGAGTCTTCATATAGACAAGGCCTTGTGTTGCATGAAAACATGCAAATGGACACCGACGAATGGGTCGTTTGGTTCCATTGTTAGCCTGTATTATCTGAAACCTGTCTATGATTCTGAAGGTTGGTCGTTAAAGGGGGGGATTGTCTCCTGTAATACCTCAAACCTGTCTATGATTGTTGAGGGTCGGTCGTTAAGGAGGTATTGTTCACTGGCTGAAGAGGGGAGGTACTTTGTTCCTCTGTGATGGGGGTGTGGTGATATCTGGAAGGGATCATCTCTATAACTGAATTGTAAGTTTTTGGAAGCTGGAATCTGAGTCCACCACCTCTGTTTAAAGTTGTTTTTCTCTCTTAACATTGATGGCTTCCTTCACGCCCCTCTCAAACCACCTATATTCTTTATCCAGAATGTGAACATTCTGGACCTCAAAAGAATGTCCTCTGTCCACAAAGTGTAGATGTACTGCAGAGTCTTGTCCAGAGGAGGCCACTCTTCTGTGTTGGGCCATGAGTCTGTGGGGAGGTTGTTTGGTTTCTCCAATATAAAGATCAGAGCATTCCTCGCTGCACTGAAAAGCATATACTTCTCCGCTCATATTTGGTCTGGGGGTTTTATCTTTAGGATGCACTAGCCTCTGTTTAAGGGTTTTGTTTGGTAACATATATAAGTATAACTGTAATTCACTTAATTAATTATATAAAAAAGTAAAATAAGAAAATGCTAAAGGAAATCAAGCTGGTATGATGAAAAACAGATATTTTGAATCATTGACCATGACTCAACCTCAAGCTAATGGCTCTTTCACATCAGAAGGATGACTGCAGACACATCGATTGAGGTGTTAAATACCCTAATAAACTAAGATTATGACGGTGTCTGTTAACATCACCCTATGTATGATTGAACAACAAATAAGACAATAACATAAAGATGATTGGGATATTAATAAAACTTAGTGAAACAAACCATTCCATTCAGCAGAGCGATTTTTGGGCTGTATGCAGCTGTATACATACACTATATTGCCAAAAGTAAATTATTGCCTGCCTTGACTCGCATACTGTATAAGCTTAAGTGACATCCATTTCTTAATTGATAGGTACGGTGGCTGACAGGTGAAAATCTGCACTTCTCTTAATCAAGCCAGCTTTACAGTATTGGCCACTCCATTACCGATAGAAACCAGCTGCCTGCTACTGCTCTAAATAGATCTTGCATGTAGAATGGCTTCAGATTGTACTAGTAGGCTCAGTAGGTTGTTATCACCAAGTGAATCTTAATCCTCACCCTAAAGTCATTCCTAAAGTCATAAATGCAGTGAGGTTTAAAGACCACTGGTACTTTGTAATTTAATTGTTTCTGGAACATAAATACTTTGGCGAATCATGTGCTGTGCAGGTGTGGGTATTGCATGGTTGCGCGAATCATGCTGTGTGCGTGTGTGTGGAGATTGTGGTGTGTGTGAATTTTTTTGTGCTTGCGTGAATCGTGCTTGTGTGTGTGTGGAGCTTTTCCTGTGCATGTATGAATCACATATGTGTATTTGTGAAAATTGAGACTGATTTAGCTCAATACAAATATACCTAATCTGTATATAAGATGTACAACAGAGGGGAGCTCTGCATCATACCGCAGTGCAACAAAGTCAGTTGCAATTACCACTGAGAAAATTAGCTGAAAATCAGTTTCTCTTTTCTCCGACGGATTCAGAGAAGGTAAGTGGTTTTAATAAAAAACGTTTTCCCACTCTTAAGGTCTGACCCAGCCACTGGCCTTACCCTCTTGGATTTTCTGATCCAGTTGTTGGTGGTTTTTCTGCTATTTTCTGATTTTGGACCTCGATAAATTTTAGAATGGTCACTGTGTTTGGCTGTATTTGCAGGTCCACAGATCTGTCTATTAAATTGACTGAACTAAAGCTTCATTGTTCACTAAAGACTTCTAATATATCTCTTAAAAATGCTAAATTCAGTGGTAGTAATCTATTTCAAAGTGGCATCACTATATTTTGACTCCGTACTATAACCCTTGAATCTTTGGTATGTTCCTACAAGATCTATGCTTTATTTCTTAAAACCAATCAAATGTGATACCAGGCCATGAATAGATTTTGATTACAAAACTTAATCTGAAGCTTGACAAATAATTAAAAGCTGCAGACCAGAGCTTTAGAGCTCAAATAGATATTTGCTGACAAAGCATCCTGCAGTCTTATAAAAATCAAATTCACATGCATTTGCTTAGCCCTCAGTTTTACTTAGAAAAATCTATATTACCCTTTAGAAATCTGAAGAATCAATGTGTCTTGTTAGTAAGCCTTGACTTTATTGCATTTGAACCAAAAAAATCTCCACAGTAGATCAACTACAGCGTCACTGGCAAAATATTAATTACTTCATTTATAATGTATTTTATTGTGGAACAACTGTTGCGTATGCGATGGGTAAAATAGAAATTGGATACAATTATATAAATTTAAGTAAAAATCCTACGTTCCTTAAAAGCGGGAACAGGGATGATCATGCATGAACTACAATGGATGGCTTGCTGAAATTTAAGGTTGTAAAAATCAATCTTTTTCAAAACATGCAATTGCTTTAAAAGTACAACCTTTATTGTAGAGCTTTTTACACAGTTTTACTAGAATGCTAATATACATGGGTACTGCTGTATTTACAACTGCATACCATTTTTAATTGAACTATATTGATCTCACATTGGAGAAATTTACCTCTGCATTTAACTCATCCCCTTGGGGAGCAGTGGCCTGCCATTGTGCGGCACCCAGAGAGCAGTGTGGGGTTAAAGGTCTTGTCTCAGAACCCAGAGTGAAGGCTGTGGGGATCGAACCGGTTACTCGCAACCTTCTCAGAGCACAAGTGCACTACTCTAACCACTAAGCCAACAATCCCCTTGATTAGATTTAGTCACATAACTGGAAGAATTAGGTGTGAGCTGTTGATTGGAATTTACCAGTTTAAAACTGGTTGTGTCTACTGTACAGTAAAAGAGGATATATTACGGATTAAAAAATGTCTGAATAGAGATTTTTTTTTAATAGAAATTTTAGTCAGATGTATACATAAGTAAATGTCTAATTGCTTTTAAGATAAAATGTACAGCACACAGACTGAATAGAATAAAACATAATGACTGTGTTTATTATCAAGGCTTCAACCTTAGTGTTTTTCTGGCAAAATAAACTACATTGCTAAAAGTATTTGCTCACCTCTCTTATGAGTTTAAGTGACATTGCCTGCCTAATCAATAGGGGTTCAACATGACATTGATCAACCCTCTGCTGCTAGTAAAGCTTCAACTCCTCCGGGAGGAGGTTTAGGTGTGTGTTTATGGGAATTATGTGGGAGGAGAAGGCCTGGCTCCCAGTCTCCGCTCTAATTCATCCCAAAGGGGTTCTGTCGGGTTGAGGTCAGGACTCTGTGCAGGCTAGTCAAGTTAATCCAGACTGCACCGTCACATTTGAAGATAAAGGGTTCAGTCCGTCCATCAGATTTCCAGATGGAGAAGAACGATTCATCATTCCAGACAACGTATTTCCACTGCTCTGGAGTCCAGGGGCTGCTTTAATAATAATAACAATTGAACTCACATTGGAGAAATTTACCTCTGCATTTAACCCATCCTCTTGGAGAGCAGTGTGCTGCCATCGTGGGGCTCCTGTCGAGCATCAGGGGTTAAGAGTCTTGCTCAGAGACCCAGAGCGGCAGTCTGTGGGTGTGGGGTTCGAACTCAGAATCTCAGGATTCCAAACGCTATGCCCTAACCACTAGGCTCAGCTGCTGAAAACCCATTCCATCAAGCTCTGTGTGCAATGTTCTCCAGCTAACCTGAAGGCTGCTTCAAGATTGGAGGTGTGAAGTGTTTAACTGTACAGAAAGTGCTTCAGTATCCGTTGATCCAGCTCCATCAGTTTACATGATCTACCTCTGTGTGGTTGAGGTTGTTATTTGCAAACACATCCATTTTCTTATGATAAAACCGAAAGTGTTGATTTGTTGCAAAGGTGGCCTCCTATAACAGTTCCACGCTGGAATTTACCAAGACCCTGCGGGGGACATACTCTTTCAAAAATGTTTGTAACAACACTCTGTAAGCCTAGGCACTTGATTTTATACAACTGTGGCCATGGAAGTGATTGAAACATGTTATTCCAATATTTTGGATGGGTGAGCAAATACTTTTGGCAATACACTTCATCCTAGTGGAAAATGGCTCTTACTGGTAAGAAATGTTGAATTAGAGGTCACCTTCTATATCTATCTATATCTATTGGCATGACTGCAGAGTAGGGCTTTAGGTTGCCTGTTGCTCCTGCTTTCTCTTAATCTTTATCTAATACACCATTACATTTGATAGCAGAGCTTTCATTTGACAGTATGGCTAAAACACTGCATTCAACCAATTTAGCAATTTTGAAGAAGATGAGTAAAACAGCAAGGACATGTACAGCACATTCAACCTTCCCATATAGAAGAAGTTGAGCTCTGCTGAGAGTAGATGTTCCTTTCTACATACCTAATTTCTTTGCATTTCAGGTAACAGGACTGATGTTTTTGTTTAATGTCTATTCCACTCCACCAGAGATAGCATTAACTACAAAATGAAATCATTCATCAGGTCAAAGTGATGATGTTGCAACCATAGTCTCTAACACTAGACCTTGTTGTCTTTACAGTTTTCAACATATGCATACATTACATGTATAAAATCAAAATGCTTAAGTGACAAACATATGTCCCGAAGGTTGTTGCTTGTTCAAAGCAACTATGTTAAAAGAAGAAGCATGAGGAAAACGTTCTACATATTTGAATGCAGATTCAAATCACTTCATTACTTTGAATAAACTACTGGAGGAGAACAAAGCAAGATTCCCATCTTTTTTTAACTTAATCAGAAAAAGTACTTCAAATGCCCTTGGGTAAAATATAATTTCATTATTTAGAACCAACTCACAGCATAGCATCTGTCTCATCAGCAAACAGCCTATGGAGACCAAAAGGGCAAACAAATCACTACTCTCTTAGGTGATGCCACAGACATGCGGGAATCTATTTTTCAGTGACATTTTGCTATAAAGAGATGGTCAAAAATTAACTACCATGTTGTTATAACATATCTTGAGCAAGTTTTATAGAGTAGCATATTTTGAAATGTAAAGAAACATTTTTTTAGTGGATGACTGGTAGATAAATGTATTGAGTTTACTGAACATTTTTCCGATTAGCAGTGGCAATAAATAGTACTCCCTCCATGCATGTTTTTACCTACATGCATGGAAGAAAGTTTAGGTTCAGTTGCTGGGCAGAACTAATAGCATAGCTAAAAGTTAAGGGGATTTTAAAATACATATTAGCCTTTTGCTGCATTTGCATTAGTATTTTTTACCCCTCTCTGGACTGCAGCTGTGATCGATTGGGCTTGTCAAGCAGATATTGAGAGGAGCTGGCTGCTGGTCATTTGACACCTGATCATCAACCTTCATGGTACCACTACCCCTCTGCATTACCTTCTGATTGTTTCCCATGTTCTTGAGTTTAACTAATCCTGGCTCATGTTTCTCCCACTCAATGTGACATACCTCCTAAAGAGGTTCTTGATTACCCTCCGAAGTGAGGCACAGGCTTGCTGGCTCCAGTTCCGATAACAATAACTGTTGGGATCTCTGTCTCTTAACTATTGTTGCCTGAAATGAGCCTGTTGACAAGCCAAAGGAACTGCTTTTTACCCTTGCAATTCAGAAAGCCACCCAGACCCAGTGTACTCCCTTTGAGCCTGGACATTATTGTCACCACTATGCCCCGACAAATCACTTCCATTTTCCCTCAACAAACTTCACCATTTGCTCACAACTCTGTGAGCAAAGTCTGACTTTAATGTCAGAGTCAAGAAAATGGTCACTGATTAAAGAAAAACACAACCATGTAGGGGGACAGAGCAGACATACGTAAGACAGTGTTTAGAAAGAGACAGAATTAACTTTTTTTAGTTTATACTATTAGCAGAACAAATGTACTGAATCACAAAGCCCATGAGGTTGTGGCACCAGTGTCCTGTGGAGGTAGCTGTCTTCAGCAGGACCAAGAAAAGTGGTCAGAGCTGTTGGGAAGATGGATGCAGTTAAAAAGACCAATTGTAGAAACAATTACAACAACAAGTAGCAACAATCTTTCAGTCTGACTTACTGATTACTCCCAAAACAGTTAATACCTACAACCATTTTCAACATTTAACCCTTAATTTCCCTGATCCAAATTTCAAAGCAAGAAAACCTCTTCTTTTTGTAACTTTGTATCGTCCACCAGGTCCTTACTCTGAATTTTTAGATGAGGTTTCAGAGTTCCTTTCTGATTTGGATTTTAACATCCATGCTGACATTGAAGGTGAT
>NW_015150531.1:325559-346221 GCF_000732505.1 Cyprinodon variegatus
TGCAAAAAAACAAAGAAAAAACAACAAACTTAAGTGTGGATCAGAGACTCACCTTCCAAGAGGACAACAATTTTGAAATACAGTGTAATTGTTTAAATTGGGGCTATACAGACTTTACAATTATAAAAAAAATAAATCAAACAAGATTAATTTTCTTTAAACCCAATAAATACATTTTCCCTGGAAAATCTACAGAACCCTTGTTAAAAAAGACCCCAACTTTTAAAAGCACTAAAACTATACAATATTGAATAAACCTGGTGTCACGGTCTTGGTTCTGTTAATTGTTCTTTGAGTTTTCAGTTTCACGTTGATCCATGTTTTCTAGTTTAACTTATTAACTAATTTATTTAATTCCTATTTTGTGTTGCCCTCTTGTGTTGGTCTCATTTTCGCTTAGCTCCCTTCTAGAATCCTCTGTTCACACCTGCTCCTAATCAGCTCATTAGTCCTGTCTTTGTTCAGTCTCCCATAAATACTCTCCCTGTGCAGTTCCTCAGTGCTGTTTCCTTATCTTTCCCTGGCTCCTTTTGCATGTTTTCCCTGATGTCTCCATAGTTCTGGTTTGTTATGTATTTTTATGTAGGATTTTGGATTCCTGCCTCCATTGCTCACCTCTGCCTCCTTGCCTTTGCTTTTGGATCCTCAAAACCTCAACCAAACCCTGACACCAGGCTTATCCTTAAATGAGGTTGTCATGATAATGAGTAGAGATTTCATTAGTACACCAATGCATAAATAAACAGTGTTCAAATGTTTCTGAAGTGGGTGTGTGTGTTCCTGTCTAGGGAAGAGATTTAGAATTTATTTTTTTTTCCCGATTTCACCATCACACTGAGAAGCAGTTGTTGTAAAGTGAGGATATTTTGCTGGTCCTTTTTTGGTAACAGCTAGGATTAGGGCTAAGATATCAGGTGTCAAGTGTTTATTGAAAATAAGGAAAGAAGAAGAAGGCCTAAGCAAAATTAGGTTTGTTTTCCATAGTTTTGTGATTTTTCCATTGAAAATGTTAAATCAATTTAAATATTCCCCTTAAATATAAACAGGAATTTTTGAAACTTAAAGCTGGAATGTTTTTGTCGATGATGTTTAAAACGTCCCAACAAGGGAAAAAATTTTATGGCTTTGAAAATCCCTCAAAAGGCAAAATGCCTTTAATTAACACATATACTATGAAATGGTACGCTTTTATGCTTGTGCTGAATAGAGTATTCAGTTATGAAGGCCAGGTAAAGTCTTTATACATTTTTAACCAGCCTGATAGAACTCTTATGTCAAATAGTTTCATCTATAACTGACCTCCACCAACTTGTTGGCATGTTCACGGAACACCTGGGCATACTCCTTGACCTCCTTCTCATTTCCACTCTTAGCCGCTTCGATGAGCACCAGAAGAGGAACGTTGGTCTCCAGGAAAGAATCTGAGATGTGGTCCATCACTGCCTTCCTTAGCTACAACAAAGAAAGAGGGACAGAGAAAAAATCATACAACAAAGAAAATATATTTTTATTGCACTAAATCATGCTATGAGAATGTATCCCTTAACAATGTAAAGACTCTAATGTAGTAATAATAGGTGGAACAGAGAATGGAGGGCATAGCAGAAGAAAGGAGATGTGAAAAAAAGGACAGCTGTCAAAAGGCAGAGATATAAAGTGCTTGTAAGGTGATATTTTTCCCATAAAGACTTTTATAGTGGCAGACACTCTGACTTACATCTTTGTTTATGGAATAACTTTGTACCAAAGTGTTCAGGGGCTGCTTGTTTTATTAGATGGTAAATGATCCTCAGAGTCAGTAGGCAGGACATCTGGTGTGATGCCACAATGACTGTACAGAAACTCCCAATAAAGAAAGATCTCTTAGAGATTTAACACTTTTATATTCCGATTGCTGACACTCTTAAAAGGCTAAGCTTGCTAATACATTGCATTATCATAAATGGAAAGAGTCTGATAAAGTTTTTAAATCAAATAGACCCAGTGATGAAATAAGTATATCATCGTTCTTTAAGAATCAGTCCTGCATTTATAGAACTGAGAGGGCAAGGCAGCTTTTCTAAGGCATGTAAACATAGTAAACCACACAGCTTTTAATCATTCTCTTTACACTTTAAGATCAAAGATTTGAAGAGAAATGTGTTAGATACAAATGATACAATGATAAAACTGTGGGATTTCTTTAATGTGAATATTGTAACCCTTATATCAAGCTGGGAAAAGGCACATTAGTGTAAATGCATCTTGTGATGGTTAAACTAGATAAAAAGATCTAGAACTTGGAGCAAATAGAAATCTTATATTACCGGAGTTTTCTTTTAACTGTGCTATTGGTAATACAGAATGTGATTGCAGGATGCTCTAGCTTGGGACAGGTCTAAACAATGTGTGTGCAACTGTGGCCATGTTTTTTTTTTATTTTTTATTTTAACCTGTGGGGAAAATTTCCCAGTAATATGCTACATTTTGGGGACTTATAAGTACTTGTGGGGACCAACGACTGGTCTTTAATTCTTTGACAATAATATGACAGGGAATGACTATCCTTCATAATACTTATTCCAATGAAAGCAATTTAATTGGATGTAATTGCTTTCATTCAAGACCTGTCTATAATTCTCAATGTCAAGGGTTTGTTGACCTCTGCCGTATGTCTTCCCTGCTCTCTCTCAATTCCAGTTCTGGTCAGACTACTCTCAGAAATAATGTAATTATAGGCCACTAGTGCTTAAAAAAAAGGATGATAATAAATACATCCCTAAAAAGTAAAAAAACAAAAACAAACACTACACTGGACTTTGTTTCTAAGTTTGAAAACGTTTTGCTTCCCATCCAGGGAGCTTTTTCAATATAAAATGTCAGAAATAGCATAGAGTCTGAGGCGTAATGGATTGGACCAAAGATAAAGCCTCGTTTTGGCTTAGAAATCATGCAAATTGAACTGAACAAATGTGTCCACCCCTTTGGAATTGGTGTTATTTGGGTTCTTTGTAAGCCTGCAATACCCGATACCTAGCTATGTCTCTGAAAATGGGGGCATTGGAGGGAATTGTTGATGTTTCTGAACAGTCAAGGTTTTCTGTTCCCTTGTAAGGGGGTGGGGATTACGATGATAGCGGGACATCTTTGGAGAGATGTCTAACTAATTTATTGTCACTACACTGTCATAAATTCAGAGCAACGAAATTAACTCTCTGCATCCAACCCATCCCCTTGATAAGAAGTGGGCTGCCATGGTGGAGTTGAACTCAAAACCCCTGGAGTCCCTCCCAAGCGCTATGCCCTAACCACTAGGCCGCGACTCCCCAGCAACTTATCCAAGGGGCATAAGATAGATGCTTAAACTTTATATTTGTTTCCAAAGAAATAAAAACAGAATATGTTAGCGTGATCAAAACTATTCTGCCAATAGTTTTAACCCCCTGTATCTTGAACATTTTTAAAAACTGAAGTTTTAAAAGTTTTTAAAGTTTCAAAACAGAAGACCAGATGCCATGTGCCATGTTTGTGCACATTTTCCTAAAATAGCACATAAAAATAGGATTTTCCAGAAAAGTACATATTGCAGTCCCAAATAGTCATGAATACCCAATGCTAAAACTGATTCCAATAGTGGATTTGAGTGGAAAGATGATACAGACAAGTGATTTCCCAAGTTGCAGTCTCTCCTGCACCATCAGCATTCTAATGCTCACACACCAGTCCCACAGAAATCCATCTTCAATATTTCAGATCTCGCCCCCCTAAATACTCCACTCCCACTGTCTGTCCTCTAACACTATCTCTGTATTTCACCAACACTTAAAGGAAATAGAACAGGAATTCCAATAAATAGCACAGCCCTGCTCATTATAGGTTTGTGAGGAAGCTATTTGTCTCAATAGTCTAGTTTTCCATAAAGGTTTATGCTTTTATAGTTGTGCCTTTTGTTTGGTAGAAACATTTTAACAGATAAATCTTGCAGGTGTTGTGTGCTTTCTTTTTTATGTACCACCGATGTTCCGTTAAACATAATGTTAGAGCCATCAACTTGGCCAAAACCTTCTTATATTTTAGTTCATAACTTACTGAAATGTCTTCTCTCACACAGCAACACTGACTATTCTATTTTCACAAGAGAGCTGTAATCTCACTAAGAACATTTTAGAGTTGAATGTATCTGAACATTATTTTCTAACTGGTCCTTATTGCTTAAAGACAGCAATTCAGCTCCCTGTTTTATTGATAGAGGAATACTTTTCCAGTAAGATTTTAGTTTCTCTTGACTTGTTAACCTCAGTGTAGAGGGTTAAATACAACTTAACATGTCAAAATCGACAATGTGGGTTCGATGTCTTTTTAGGTGTGACAACATGTCATTCCTGACAAAAATTTGATTTGTGTGTTTGACTTCTTCTGTCAGAAGCAACAATTGCAAAATGTTATTTAAAAAGAAAAAAAGCTATGCAGGTGTGCATAGAATAATGCAGAGAGAAGGCAGACAATCTTTAACATTTAAACCCAAACAAAAGAAAATGACTGAACTTAGATTTTGTCTTTATGTTTATAAAAAAACTCAAAATATAAAATTAACAGCCACCAATATCATGCAACATCCATTGCAGAGCCTGTAAAGCGACATTGGGAGGGTCACCTGGAAGAGCACCAAAAGACCATGTTGTAAGATGAATGATAACATTTAAGATTATGTCTTCATACATTTCTATGAAGTGCCTCAAATGTTAAATAAAAACTAAATCTAACTGTGTGGACTCAATGGACACATTATGTCAGTATAGAAATCCTTTTCTGACAGGCCTCAGAGGCACCAGCACCTCTAAGCAAGAAGCATCAATTCATAAAGACCCAGGGGTTCTCCAGACAAGTCAGGGACAAAGTTGAAAAGTATATGTAAAAAAAATATATATATCCAAATCTTTGATGTTTCTCTGGAACGAATCCATCACCTCCAAAGTGAAAGCATATTGTAGCACAACAGGTCTGCCGAGAGAGCTGCCCATCCTAACTCACAGATGGGGCAAAGCGTACATTAATCAGAGAGTCAGCAAGGACCACAGTTTACCGTGAAGGAGGTGCAGAGTTCTACAGTGAGATTAGAGTATCGGGCAATAGCATAAGAAGACGCCTCAGACTGCCTAAATCTAGGCTTCATGTATGAGTGTAGGGGATAATAAAAGCGATTACTCAGGGTCAGAAATATGTTATGAGTTTGACAAATGACATTTTGGAAATTCTCTAAATATATGGAGAGATGTGCTTTCTTACTTTTCAGGAAAAAAGAGCTACCCAACACATTTCATCAACACTCTGCACTGTGAAACATAATGGTGGAAGAATCATGCTTGAGGGATATTGTTTCAGCAGCAGCCAAAGGGAAACTGGACGGAGCTGACACAAAGATTAAATTTACCTAATAGAGATATTCCTGAGCATAACTTGCTTTGTTCTGCCTGACTTAAGACTAACAAATATGTAGCCCTTCCAACAAGACAATTACTCAAGCAAACTTCCAAAGCAACACTCAAGTGGCTTAAGGGGAAAAAAGTTAAATGCGTTTAAATTACTAAGTCAAAGTCAAGACCTCACTTCCATTGATAATCAAAAATTGGCGTAAAAAATTCAGTTGCAGGATGTGGCAGGCTGACAGAGATCTTTTCAAATTGACTACCAACTCTAACTGCTGCAAAAGAGGGCTCTTTAAACTACTGACTGAGAGGTTGTTGTGATCTCTTTAGATTTTATACCATTTGCTGTTTGCTCATCAATAAAAAAAACAATACATCTTGGAAATTGTAGGCAGGTTATGTACATTTTATTTCCAGTTAGTGAGAGAAAAAATACCAAAACATTAAAATATGCCATTCTTGCATGCAACTGTAATTGTATTTTAAAAAACCATGAATCATTTTCTATCCACTGAAGAGAGTGCTTATTTTGTTGCTCTATCTCACCAGCATGTTAAAGACTTTAGTTGATACCACCAGACTGAGCTTTCTAACACTGGTCTACACTCCTGTTAGCAGAGATGTAAGGCTGTTCCTTCATCTCCTGTCATAGCATATGAAATTTAGAGATCAAGATATACACAGAACATTTCTCTGAAAATTAAATTTAGAACGATGATAGCAAAGGACTTCCTGGAACTTAGGTTGTGTCTGACTATTTAACTGGCACAATCTTAATCCCTACTGACTGCAACTATAGCATTCATCTAAGGCGCACGTGGTTTTAAATTGGACGTTAGGTTTCTCTCTTTAATTTATTAGAGTTGATCTCTAAGCAGAAGAGAATGCCTTCTTGCCTTTAAATCAATTTTCATTTCTTTAATGCACAGTTATTATTTTAATTATTATAATTGCTATAATTTATCAAACATAATGCTATATAATTAAGTTGTTAAAACTGGTGTTAAATCTGGTTATCACTACATTAACATAAAAAAAAATCATATAACATGCAGAAACAAAACTTTGGGTGAAAAAAGGTACATTAAAATTGATGGAGAACCATTGTTGATTCTCGTGGCCTAGTGGCTATGACATGTGCTTGGATCTAAGGGGTTCTGAGTTCATGCCCCACTCCCATGGACTTCCACTCTGGATCCGCTGCCCAGGAGCTGCACAATGGCAGCCCTTTAAAGATACGATCAGTATTAATTTTTTAAGACTTCCTTTCATTGGGGGAATCATCTGTGCAATTTAGGAACCTTTTCTCTCATGAAAGCTTACTGTAAGCCTAAAGGCTGATTTATACTCAGAAACCAGTGTGTCACAGTGAACTCAAATGTGCCCCCGCCACTTCCTCATACACTCTGGTGTCCAATTTTGGACGCCAAAGTGTCCAAAAGGTGACTGCAGACAGTGCCACACTTTTTGTTTACTGTCGTATTTCAGTTTCTTTTAGGTTTCACTTGAGAATCAGAATACTGGGTACTTTAGGGTCAACTACGGAAAGTTTCTTATTAAAATGTCAAGAGCAATCACAATGTAAGTGGCTTGACTCATGGATGAGCGGAAACAGCCTTTGCAATTCAAAAATTAAGTAATAGCTCTCATATATGATATTTATCAAGTTGCATTGGACAAAGAGTGAAAGGAAAAAGGCAAAATGGACAGAAATTAATATTGGCTCCTTATTTTGAAGGTGTTGACAGTAAAACACATGCTGGTTCATTATATATATATATATATATATATATATATATATATAGTGTCACTTTTGGTTATTATGTGACATTATCAATTAACAGAGACATTTAATTATTAGATATTTGATTTTATCAATAATTAATTGAAGATTTACCAACACATCCCAACATATACAAACTAAATGTATGTCAACAAAAAAGCCTTCTTGTAGATAATATTTTGATCATGTTTTTTTTATTTTTATCCTTTCCTCCATAAGCATGTTTTAACATTATGTGGTTGTTGCTTGTCATTGATTATGATGAGAGCAGAACAAACCCAAAGCCAAATTCGTTCTTTGTAAAGAAAGACTTACAGATTAGAGATGATTCTGTTCAGGGAGCAGTGGTTTTAGTTGCATGATGATCATAGACACTTTCCCTTTGTCTAACTGAGGAAAAAGCTGAGGATGACGGTCGTCCTTTTACATTTATCATTACAGCACTGAATGAAGTGATCGTAAATAGCCTTCATTACCTCAATGACATAGTTGTTTGCCAGCTTGCTAAAATAAGAAAAAAAAAAGAAAAGAATTTCTTGTTTCTTGATAATGCTGCTTTTTGTTACTCTCCTTTTTGTCCTTTTAATCTTCCTGTTTGTGTAGAGGGTAACAAAACAGACTTTTTCATGCCTGCATTAGTGAAGACGGCATGTTTTTTCTTGTAACCAAGGACTTGATGTTCAACTCTAACGGGAGTAGAGGGATACTAATTTATGATCAGTAGATATGATACAATACATATAGGTTGTGTAAATTTACACAATTCCAATACAAATACAAAACTTGGCAAGTTCCAAGACCCTTGGAATATTTCTAACAAAACAAACAAGCAAATTAAAAAAACAAAAACACTTATTTTATAGATGCTAATTGGAAATAATATCACAATCATTCCTTATATTTCATTGTGTTTGCAATGGAGGTTTTCTCATCTTAAAGATGGTATAAGAATGAGTGTTTTCAATGTAATCATAAAATGAGTTTTTGACATCTTTGTTTGAAATCATCCAACAATTTAATCCTACCTTCAAGTGTTTTGCAAAGTAGGTTATTACCACTCCAAAACCAATGAAACTGGCCTTTGGTGTCCAGCATTAAGATTTTACTGTAGCAGCCAATCCTTTTTGTCTTCATGATTTTAATGTAATACTACAAAGATCTAACTTGTTATTGTGGCAGATTTTACAATTAAATATTTTTTTTGTCTATTTTGTTCTGTCTCAGAGGGGATTTCTTTGCCCAAAGTGATCACTGCCATCAGAGGTCATGAATAACCTGTGCATTCTGATACTAGCACTGAATTTTCCAGGAATTCTTACTACAATAGCTTTTTTTTCTTTTTTTTGTTAATTGCTACTTAATTTGACAAGATCAAACAACATTTACCTGTATCTCAACTGTATCTCGTAAGTATGTTAAATGTCTTGATCAATATACTGTGATTTTTTTTTTTACTAGTAACTGTTTATGTACAAATAATATACATAAAGCAGAAAAAAATATTCTTGAGGAAAAAGTTTGCTCAAAGTAAGCAGGGAAAATTATATTTAGCACAGAAAGAACTCTGACAGGGAGTCTGTGTATCAGTGTGGAATCATTTGAATAAGAGTAAATAAATAATTTATAGGCTTGCAAAAATAATTTCACCCTAAAAAGTAAACATAATCTGCATTAAAGTATGCATAAATATGAAAATATAATACTCTCACGTAACTGTTTCTGCAGCACTAATCAATCTTCAAATGGTCTATGAAAGGCTTTGTTTTTGCATTTTTTTTCTTTTCTAAACAAAGCATACATTTTTTAATAAGCACAAAACAGTTTTGTTAAAGGGGACTGAAAATATGAAAGTGGGTAAATTTAGTCTGCAGGAAACAGTTCCAGCTCAAAGGATTAGGGACAGCTGTTTCTTCTTAACAGAAAACCCTCAACAATTATAAAAACAGCTGCACTAATCAACAAACTAATGGAAGAAACTGAAATGATTCCAGGATCTTTAAGCAGAAAGAGGGGAAGTGACAGAGAGCCATAAGTAGCATATGGACCAGAATTTGTGAGGCAGTTATGCCACAGGGAGCTCAGGAATCAGCCATCAGTCAAAACATGGCCCAAAGAGATCACTTGACAGATAGATTCATTATAGACAAGATGACAGGGGGTACAACACATGGCTCAAATCATAGAGCTTTGTTGGAAGGGAGTTTGGGAGAATACTAATCGAAGGCAGAAATAATTCTGCACTAATTCTATAGATTTAGGTTATACTATACATTTCCTCTCTGTTTGTAACTCTGCATTCGGTAATCAAGTTTATCTTTAAGCCTCTTTTTAGTTGTTAAAAATATGGTGTCATTTTCTGATGCCTGTATTGTTGCTTACAGGCATTCTAAAATCCATCATTTTTCAATGCATGCTTTCTTTTTTTATGGGATTGCAGAGGGCTGTTACTAAGCTAGAGCCTGGTAATAACATGTAGTCCATTACTGAGCTTCAGAAAAGAAACTGTAAAATGTAGGTAGATAGTTCATTTAAAATGACCAAATAAACTGACGTGCATATTCTAGACTGTGAGAGGAAACTAAAGCACCTAAAAGAAACCAATTGCATTTTAATAAAGGGGGGTATGTGCTGAGATCCTACTAGACTTTTGACAACTATGCTTTTTCATTACTAAAACTTTTGCAAATTTAAAAGAGTTAAATGTAGCATGCTGGTTAACCAAATTGCTTTCACATTTCAATAATTTAAGAGTAATCTAAATAAAAAAACAGCTTTAAGGGCAAACATTGAGCCAAAAATAATTCACATTATTTCACCTTGGCAATTTTTCTATTACTTTGGTTGATGGGGATGGATTGCTTTTGGAGATAGCGATAAATAAATATCTCAGCTGAATAATTATTTAGCATTCTACAACAGATCACATTTTTCACCCAGCCCTTAGCAGACATCTGCTTATATTTATGAAGCCAAACTCTCATAACATAATGCTGCATTTATTTCAGACCAGATTTTTAAATCAGTTGTGTAAGCCACATTTAGTGATCATTCTAAATTGAGAAAAAAACATATCCATATCTTAGTGTCTTGTCCACTTTGTCTACTCGAGCATTATGCAGGGAGTCTTAGCTCAAGTGCATTTACTCACGATCTAATAAATTAATTTTGGACACTGATTCAAGCTGAGAGTGTGAACTAAGATTTTGGGAAGTGAAGTGTATTTCTCGATGCTCACTCAAAAAGAACATACATCTCTAATTAAGTGGTAATCAATTCACAATATAATAATACAGCATAAACAGCATGCAGGCAACCGTATTAGACATTTTAATTTCCAAGTGGACAAGGCAAGTTAAGAGATGTAAAGCCATATAGGCTTGTGATGTTCGTAAATCAGATCTGCTGTAAAAACGTCCTGAGCAACTGCTAGTTTGGATTGATAATTTTCAAGCTTTAGTGCATGGTATAATTAATGTGTTAAAAATGTTAGGCATGCTAATTAGCTTACTTTGATATTTTACATCTGTAATCTGTTATGACAGCTCAAAGGCAATGAACAGTTGATGTTGATTGTAAATTATTAATGTTATTACCTGTACTACTGCGGTTGTGTCTTTCCTTAGGAAGGATAGCCCTTACTAGCAAAATATTTAATACAATTTATCACTCCAGTTTGTCAAACTAACAACCTTGCAGTTTTGTGTTAAAACAAAAGCATTACTGTCAATTATTAAAACAGGTCAGAGAAATTAAAGGTTGTAACTTTCACAGTATCAACTAATGGTAGTACAAATGCCAATTCTGTGTCCACTGGTAAGGCTAAGCGTTAAATACCAAAAATGTTCTTCAGTTTTATAATGCTTAAATTATTTAGTCAATTTAAGCAGATGCACTTTGAGAGTGTTGTGCTGACTTTAATAAGATATGATTTAATTAGATGTTTTTAGTACAAATTGGAGGCATCCTGCAGAGATGCACCCATACAGAACTGATTAATGGACCGCAAACATTAGGTCATTTTTCAGTGTTTCTAAGGCAGCCACAATTTGCAACAGTAGGATATTTTTGTGTATAAGATGCCAGCAGAGAAGAGACCTAAGGACCCTCCTGTTCATGTCAAATGAAAAAAATAATAATAATAATGGAGAATTACTCCTTCTTTTGTTTTTGTTTTTTTGAAAATGTTACAGTTTTTCATTAAAATAAAATAAAGCTAATAGTAAAAGTTCTCATAAAAAAAAAAGAAAGAAAGGTTGAAAAAATAAATCAAATAAATTGCTGTTTGCCAGCAATAAAAAAAGTTAAGCACTATATAACAGCAATACAAAAACTCAAAATATTTATCATAATTACTAATGCTTTACTCAAATAACAAGAAGAGGTAAACCCTCCCACAACAGATTGTTTTTTTTTTTTTTTTTTTTTTTTTTTTTTGGGCAACAATGACATACTGAGAAAAACTCTTGATTTCATAAAATGGTATAATATAATATTGGATTAACAGAGAGAAAATTCCATACATTTATGAAAAAAAGCACCTTTATATTCATCAAGGCTGCTGTTTGTTATAAGAATTATTATTTCTGTTTGCAAAAGACAGATTTGTTACAATTTTCATCTTGACTGTGATTAAACATACGCATGGACAAACGCAAGTCAACACGGCCCTATTGGGCTCACCATCTCGCTGCCATCTGTCATAGCAGCCATGTTTCCTTCTCATCACAATTACAGCATTTTTGCATTAGACGTTTAACTTTTACATTTATTATATGTCTTTGAAGGGTAAGACTCGGTTCTGTGATTTATCAACATGTAGTTATGGATGTATAGTGAGGAGTGTATGAGTTTGTTATTAGAGTGATTAAAGGGGGCTGGGAAATTCATGGTTTTAATACCGTATCCTTACAAAGATATTGACAAATCATCAATATTGTGTAGAGGTTTTGTGTTATGGGGACATTCCACACAAAAAAAAGGTTAGGGGTTAGGTTTGGGACCAAAATGTGGAAATGAACACTTAATTTAATATGACGCATTAAAAAAATCCCCATCAGCATCCAGCAAGTGTTCAGTTTCTGCCTTAATATTTTCTTTTTGTTTTGGATTTTGGTAACAGGGATAACTAGGATCATGCAAAACTACTTTTTTATGAACTATGTTTGTTCTCTACATCCAAACTCAGCATCTCTTTATCCATTCATGCAATAAGAAGTTTCTTTTGACTGGATTTGATTATACTTTTAAGCCCCTCGGTATAAAATAAATATCTTGATGGAGATGAGAAATCTGAAGAACCAATAGTTTGCATCTAATCTTTTAAATAAATGGTGTTAGTTTTTTGGAATATGTAAGAATTATGCCCTAATTTGTAGTTACCGATCTGTAGTTACTATATTTTAATTTGACAAACCTGATCTTCTCTACTTCCTTTTCGTGTTTGGTGCGATTGCAATTGCGGATCTTGACCTGGCCGGACCGCAGCGGAGCAAAAAATAGCTCGGCTCCGTATTTTTACAGTGACGGACGGAGAAGACGTACGTTCATGGTGACGTGCAGAGGAGTAGTGATGGATGGGGAACAGCTCTCATTGATTAACATGACAGACAAGTACTCAGCACGACATACGTAAGGGGGGGCGGAGTGTAACTGAGTATATGGAATCTGGGGGTTAGTGGTAGGGTCAGGTATACAATAGTAAGGATTAGGCTTAGTGTTATTTTTAGGGTTAGAGCAAAAGCAGGGGTGATAATGACTGAAAATCAATGGAAGTGAATGAGAATCAACGCATGGTCCTCACTACATATAGCAAGAAGAGAGTGTGTGTGTGTGTGTGTGTGTGTGTGTGTGTGTGTGTGTGTGTGTGTGTGTGTGTGTGTGTGTGTGTGTGTGTGTGTGTGTGTGTGTATGCTAGTGGGTGGATTGGAACAGCATAAAAAATAAAGAGTACCATTCTCCAGACTAGAAGGAAATGTGCTTTCACACTTCAACTATCACTGCCTCATACATTTTTAAGTGTCTTTCATTTCATCATTTGCAATTGTCTTGTCAAAATCCCTTTTTCTATTTCTGAAGGGAAAACCTTTTTTTATTTTCCTGAAACACTTTTTTTTATTCTATTAACTTAATCTCTCTTATTCATTTACTACCTAAAAAAAAACTAATCTTTTTGTTTTAAGGGTTTCTAATAGAAAAGGCAGTGGTCCTTATGAAGAAACGTCATGTGCTGCCAGTACCAGATGCACATCTAAGAAGCAGAGGGTCACCTGCTGTTAAAAGATGTGAGGCATAGGAAGATAGGACTTATTGAAATCAAGTTCTATTGTTTTTTTGTTGCTTTTTTTTATCCTGGATGTAATTTTCTCTGTTCATTATATTTAATATTCAAGTTTCTTTTTTTCAGGCTGTGTTGCATCTGTTGCACCTGAAGGATACAGTGAGTAAATAAAAAAAAAAAAAAAAAAAAAAAACTGTTGAGGGGCACCATCTACATAACTCTAAACAGCAGAGCAATATAACGCCTTCAGCAGCTGTAGTTCAGCTTCATTCCTTTGAAAAAAACAAAAACAGCCTAGGAAAAGTATTTGTACTGATTTAACCTTTCATATTTTGTCACTGCAAACTACAGCTTTACTTTAAGTGGATTTAATTATGTGATGCATAAAAACAAAATGCAGAGCTTAATAATGAAAGGAACATCTTGTATATGTTTTATTAATTACTTACACATAAAAATCCAAAAAGTTTGGAGATTCTTTCACTGTAATGCTCTGAAACAAAATCCAGTGCACCCAGACTTGTATTTAAAGCAATTCGAAATAACTTTCAGTTACGGTTGATTTTGGCTCTTCTCATCGGACCAAATCTGTAATGTGTTGCCAAAAGGAAGACAGCATTTCCCATAAGCACCAGGAAATTCTGGTCTTCCGATCACCTGCAGTTGGATTGAACTACATTTCTGTTTCCAGTGGCTGAGTGAAAGATGAATAGCAAGGATGTAATTAATCTAACTGTGATGAAAAATGTTATATGAAGATGCAGAAAATAATAAACATTTAAATCTAGTTTTATACTGTATTTCTGCACCTGACATATGCTGGTAGAAATGTACACACTTATTTCTGTCAGACAAGTGTGTTGTCTGACAGAAATGATTTACCATTCATGCCTTTTTCTTTACTTCACAATTAAAATGTGCTAAATCTGGTGGTTGTAAAGAATTTGTACTTTTGCTTGGTACAGTAAATTTTCTGTGGCATGTAAAAAATGAATAAAATTGATATGATCTATTATTAAAAAAAAAATAAGAGCTCATTTTGTGTTTCATAAGAAGTACCAAGCTGAAAGTCTGAAGAGTTTGGTTCAACACCTGAGCTTTCGTTAGTTTGCAAAATATACAAGTCATGTTGAAAATCCAAAATTCCTTCAACATTTGAGGAATGTAAATGCTGCCATGCATCACTATTCCCAGACATGATGGTGTAGCAAAATTACAATGTAAACAGAATGGAGGCGTGAACGAATACTACACTTGACAGCTACTGAATTTGTCCTGGATAACAGACAGCGTAGAGCCGTCTCATGTGTGTACACATCACCATGAAAGAGAAAACAACACTGAACGTCTGCAGCTTTGTTGTCGCAATCCTTGGTTGGTCTTACCTGCTCCCGTTTCACAAATGTTGTCTGTCATTTGGGTTTGTTCATGATTTCTCCTTTTTGCCAGAGAGATCATTGGAATGGAAACTGTCAGAACAACTCCCCCCACAGAAAGAGCTGGTGTCTCTACACTTGGTTATGAAACTCAACATGTCTTGTTGACATAATTACAGTATTGCAACTCAATGTAATTCCTGCATGTGCATTGTGAAACTGCACTCCCATGTTAACTGAAAGATAAACACACCTCCCATTCTGTCAAATCAACCTCTGAGTCAATAGAGCATCCTTTCAGAGTGAATGCCACCTGCCAGCCAATCAAACAGTCCCACAAAGTACCCCGACAGAAAAGTCATTGTAGTTTTTCAACAGGAAGCTTTTTACTACCTTCACTGCGAAGATGACAACATTTGCTTTGTGCAAAAAATGTAAGTCCAAATATGTCACTTTTTATTTTAAAATGTCAATTTTGTATTTATTTCTAAATGAGATTATGTATTTTTTTAAATAAACATATAAAATAAATTAATTAAAAGCTAAGTAATAGAACTGCAACAATAATTAATAAGAAAATTCAAAGTAATTTTATCGAAATGTCATACCATTCCCAAGTTTGCTAAATTATTAGGCTCGCTGATCTTCTACATAAAGGGAAACTATCAACATAAAGTAAATAAATGGAGCAGGTTTGCTGAATGATAATCTCAATCATAAAGAGAAAAAAGCAGCACATCCAGAAAGCGAACACATCTCAAAAACAACACCTAAATTTCAAATCCAAAGAAATAAAATAAATAAACTAACCTTTATTATCATTAAAATGCCATTAAACAAATTGACTTTGGGACTCCAGTAAACCACAGTAAGAAAACATTGAACAGAAGTGAACCAGTCAATGAGTTACCTAGGCAGCAGGGCAAAGTCAGCACTGCTGGTTTCACTTGCTTTAGTTAAAGTCAGTGTTCATTATTCATATTTACTAAACAAACCCAACAAAAACCCTGCTGATATTTGCTAAAAATATTATGATTGACAAGACTTAAGATAGATGAATGTGAAACTTTTTGAACTATTACTGTCACATCCGACAAATAGCTAATTCAGCGTTTAAAAACCAGAAGTTCACACTGATGGTCAAACATGATGCTGATAGTGTGATATTATGGGGCTGCTTTGATGTTTTAGCACCTGAATGGCTTGCTATAATTGATGGAAATGGCATTGTGTCTAACAAGTCCGTTTGTGAGCCCCAGCCCAAGCAAACTTGGGTAACCCAGAATTAAAACTGTGTAACGCAACACCCCTAATCCACCTGAGTGTCTCAAAAGATAAAATTAAGGTATTAAATCGTTCTTGTCGAAGTAAATTCTACTTAGTTGCAGGGGCATGGCCTTGAACATTCCTGCAGTTTAGTATAACAAAGAATTCAGCAAATAAGTATGGGTCACATCAGAGTAAAATACTCACTGAGTGTAATGATTAAGGCTTCATGGCAGTTGCAGCACAGCAGTTATTATGTTTAAATGCAACTGCTTTCTAAAATAGGGTCAAATAGGGAGAATCTTAAGTGTGATGAGAAACGCAAAACATCAGAAATCTGTATGGAGACATACTTTTTTATATGTTAAATATGACTTCTTAATAATTATATTGTGGGAGCTTTGCCCATCCATACAGGGAAAAACATCTGACTAAAAAATAACTGTCCACACGCAAAACAGACAAACTCAGTAGATATGTTATAACTATTGATGCTATAAAAGAGTGAAGAAGAGGATGTGATTTCTTGAAATTATAAACTTACCTGTCGACGTAGGTCCCTGGTCTTTTTGGTCATTTTGTCAATGGCTGAGTTAAGTGGGTCCCCCTTTTCTTTCCTCCCAGTCTGTAAAAAGATACAAAAAAACATGTTAATGCAGTGACAATACATTAAGTTTATCATAGTATATTTTTTATTACATTTAAGGTTATTTCTAGAACAGATTTTAACAATTAGACTTTAGTTTCTAAATGGACTTTCCAAATGTTGAATGGGACTATTTAGACCAGGACATTCTGATTGAACTGTTACCTAGCAACTAGTCAATTTGGCAAGTACCAATTTAGTTGTTTCCAATTTCCCTTTGCACTGTATTTCCTGTCAATGCCAACTCCAACTGATGGCTTTAGGATTGTGCAGACTAACCACATGGTTCACCTGATGCACACCGAGTTGCAAGCTGCTTCTTTTCACTTGACAGTGGGGAGTTTTACGCAGAGAGCAGCACAAACCCCACCTCCCTGCTTTCCCCCTCCTCTGGAGTTAACAAGCACAGGAACCGAAACAGTGGGAGCCACAGTTGGTTACTGGTAGGAGTTACTATGAAAGGACCTCTTTTTTTTTGGACTCACATAAAAATACTTCTAATCACATTCATTGCAAAGTCGGCTAAAGATAAGGCTTCACTTTCAGCTAATTACCCCATACCAGAGAGTTTCTGCTCAAAAACCATGACGAATGAATTTTCGCTTTAACTATCATACTTGTGAAGACAGCTTAGCCTAGAGGTTAAAAACGTGCTGTCAGTATCTCGTTGCAGACTATGCAGTGCTAAAAGCAGATGTCTTGAATACAGAGCAAGAAAGAATTCTTAGCCAATGCATACAGATAGAAAATTCATTTAAGATCAACAATATTAGAATTTTACCACACATTTCTATTAAAGAGCTTACTAAAACATTTTCACACACTTGTTTGCATTTGCTCATAATGTATTTAATTTGAATTTTATGTGATAGAATTACATAAGGTAGAACACAGACATAAGTGAGACATAGTAGAGATAGTAAGCATAAATGTTTACAGAAAATAATTTACGCACACAAATCTGAATGGTTCTTTGCACCTTTACCTAACCATCCTCACTGACTGACCCGCATGACATAAAACATCATCAAACACTTCTGTATGGCATACTCTTGGTAAATATTGCTATTATAGAATAATTTGAGATATGTAAACATAATTACTGTAAGTAAACTATGTTACTGTTATTCCTTTGTTCCATCCGGGGATGGGAGGGCAGGGGGTTGACAGTTCAATTTCAGCATAATTTTTTTTTTACTCATTATGCATTTGGCTATATTTGTTCCTGAAATATTATCTGCTATATTTACCAGAAAATATAATAAATAATAATAATAATAATAATAATAATAATGATAATAATAATAATTACATATATCAGCAGAAGTTTAAAGAAAATGTGCAAGCAGGTCCTGTAATTCAAACCTTTTTTCTTTCTATTTTTCTTTCTGATAAAGGTAATGAGGGGTCCTTATTACAGAGGTGTAGGTCTGAGATAGGAACGGTTACAGAAATGGTTCTTTAAAGGTGAAAAATGATCTTTGTTTACTGCTCCATTGGACGACACTCCCTCAGGTCCCTTCAATAAGCTGCTGTATCGAGTCTCATGCCACCACATTTCAAACTGAGTCTATAAATAATTACTCATGTTAATAGCTTTTTGCTCTTATTTTGACAACTGACAAATGGAAAACAACGGCTCATCTCTCTTGTGACGGTCCAATTTCTGCACGGAGAAATATGACAAAGACCAAAAAAGATTGACTGCCGTTTTTGTTTTTTTTATTAGTATCAAACTATAAAATTTAAGCAGGTTGATCAACAGATTGTAAAGCAAAGTCATCCTCTGTCACACCATTTCCAGCATACATAATTATTTGTGCAGTTGCCAGGCAACAATGACACTCGTGTCACTGGTTTAGCATGAAAGCAAGTGATCAAATTGCTTATGTGATTCTAAAGGGAAGCATACACCCGGTGACACCTTTTTCATTGAATCTAAAGTCTGTCTCGAATGACGAAACCCTGAGAAACACTGACCACTCCAAACATGAGTAAAAGAGCTATTTAGTTTCTATCTTGTTTAATGAGACACAGAATGTGCTGACTTATCTCTGTTACACTGCACTATTGTTCTGCCCTTTTGATAATTGAGTGGAACAGAATGCCTCGTATCCGTGTGTCACCGATAACTAAATGAGCTCACATCAAATGGACACATCACGGTAAAACCCTCCCTCAGTCCCCTCGAGGTTAAAGCTGCTTCTTTTAATGTCTTGGTCACTGTCAGCTTGTAAAAATAACAGCTCTCTCATTAGTTATGAATATGCCTGCCATCACAAACAGATAGCAGCAAGGAGGGGACCACCACTGTGAACTCCAGCCTTCAGCATGTCAACACTGGAAAGTTTCTCTCTCTGAAAGCCCTTTCTTTATCTTTTTTAGCTAATTATGGTGATACATAAGAACATGCAATGTTTTTGAAGTTAAATGAAACCAGCTCCAACTTTTTTATATATATATCTCCCATTTGACTCTACAAATGACTAGGGGAATACAAGTTTAAGAACAAACAGCCATGTCACTCTTCTCAAATGGTTCTTATTTCTAGAACAGGAAGCAGTTTGACGTGTGTTAGGGCCAAGGGCATGCAGACATACAAGGTCTAAGATGCTGAAAAACTGGTTTTTGAAAAAGATAAAGCCATAAAAGTGGATACAATTCTTGTTACTTCTAATGTATTGCTAGATTGCCCTTCGCTGAGGCTCATATAGCATTTTTATTCACATGGATTTTGAACATTACATTCAGAATGAGTCATTTATCTCCCTGCTCACATTATAGTTAGTCACTCCCTCTTCTAAATAGGAATGACACAATGCAGTAATTTGTTGTGGGGCAATGCAGCAAGCTGAAAGGAAGAAACCCAGCATGCATAACTTGACCAATGTGCTTTGAGCTTCAGGGCCAATTCAACACAAAATCTCTCCAACTAACTCTTAACAGTCTGCTACACTTGATCCATGAGGTTTTCCCACATATTTGCAAGTGTAATTCTGACATATTGGGACACAGGCTTTTAGCCAGTTGTTAAATGACATAAGGGGAGAGAAAGGAAATGGAGACTGCATTCTGTTACCTTCCATTATGTTACTTTCCACATTCAAACTAGCACTTACACTTTGATGTTCCTATACAGACTAGCTTTTGCTACGTCAAAGTAGAAAGTAGAGGACATAACAACATTAGTCATTGTGTTGCCTTAAGAGCCTAATGTGTCATTAAGGCTCCTGTGGGACAAACAGGATTACAGATGCTTTCCAACGAAATTAATTATAATACAGGTAAATGGGAAAGAGGGGAAGTGTTTAATGGAAGCTTTTTCTGGAAAGCTTCTGCATTTTAATAAAGATGTACAACACGACTCAATATAATATTTTGTCAAAATCTTAATGATGTTTGAAATTGAAGTTACCATGTGCTAAATGAATGAGATACATTTATAGTATTGATGTGATAGTAATTAAATGTTATTTCAGGTATTTATATCGACGAGTTAGAATAAGAATCCAAATTATTAATATTAGTAAAGCCTAATTCAATCAAAAGGAGAATAAAAAATTACAAATATGTGAAATTGGAGGAGAAAAATGTTTCTCTTGCTATATTCAGTCACCACATTTCTTTAATTTCATTATTCTCTTAATCTTTTATCTTTAAAATAAGAATGTACAGTTTTTGTTTTAAAAATAAGAAAATACTCGATACAAAATAGATAGAGAATGAAAATCACTTTTTTGCTTTTATATTACAAGTACATACATGATAGGATGAATAATCAGCTCATGCAAGGTTTTCCTTTAAAACATGAAACATCTAATTAAACCCATTATTCTTGAATCTGGAAATTTTGTATAAAAAGATGTCCACAGCGATGATTCATAGGTTAGCTTGTCTCTCAAACACACA
>NW_015150531.1:346231-371474 GCF_000732505.1 Cyprinodon variegatus
TAGGCTAAATCATTTTCAAACTCAAATATTTCATCTGTGCAGGCAAATGCTGATTCACAAAGAATATATATTTATTTTCCACTAATTTGGTAGAGAAATAGTTGGTCTTTCATAATTGGTACACAGTGTATCTTAAGAGTTAATTGCAGGTTGTTATAATGAATATGGCTTTGAATTAAAATTATGTTTCTCAGATAAACAGAGTAATAGATAAGAACAACAGAATTTTTATGTGGAAAGATTTTCCTCACTATTGTCAAGTCATGCTCACACATTTGAAGGGAAAAGTATGTTAGAAAAGGCCCTTGAGCAACACAGATAACCCAAGCCTTGAGAAGGTTATGGAGAAGCTGGGTTAACAGTTTTGCTGTGCTATATATATATATATATATATATATATATATATATATATATATATATATAGTTTAATTAGTTCAACTGGTTCTTTTTTTACATATAGAGTTGCTTTTTTTAATCACAACAATAAAAGCTTTGCAAATGGAATGTTTGGGCAACTCAAGTGTTTCTATGCAGTATCAATGATGAGTTGTTTTTTTTCATGCTTTTAATGCATACTGAAATGTGCATGTTTGGTTCCTGATAAACACATTCCCCGTGTTGCCTTGCAGCAGATGTCTGCCAACTGTCGCTCATCTATTATTTTCCAACCCCATGCTGTGCTCTGTTTCACTTTCTATTGGGGGGTAAAAAGAAGGAATAGGGGCTGTGACAATAAGAATCTTGTAAGTGGAGCAACTGAGGCAGTGAAAGTGGAGTTACTTTGTCCACACAAAAGATGCCTGCTGGCTGATGTATGATGAGGGAACACTGCAGGTTTTAAATGTGTCTTTTCTCTGAGTTCCTCCTACCACAGTAAAGGTTGCCTTGAAGTGCAAACTACATTCCCGCATTTTTAACCTTTAACCTCATAAAGAAGGCATAAGAAGTGCCTTTAATGGTTTTTACGCCAGTTTAAAAAAAAAGAAGAAGAAATAAAGTGGAGTGGAATGGTTGATCGTTATCTTCCATTCATTTAGTAAAAGCATAATTATAAATGTCTTTGATCTATAGCATTAATCCATCCATTACCATATCCCTTCACCTTGTTTGACACCAATTCAACAAAGCAAAACAACAAAATAAAGCTCAACCTGAGGCCTGGTGAACAAATGAGACATGAGTCTGGTAATTCATAGGCAATAACATGGCAAATAAGAGCAGTGGGCAGATAAATCAGAGGGAAGAAAATAGAAGTCAGGTGGTGGGGGAGCATGAGGCATTGTGTCTGATTGTCTCTCAAGATCAATAAGTTAAATGATATCAATTCCGGCTCCATGTCAATTCAATTAGGCAGGAGTGAGAGGTACAATTACTGCCCAATGTGGTTACACTGTCTGTGGCAGGTTTGAAATGAAAGGAAGCTGATAACAAGAATGAGAGCAGGTGTTTGTGTGTAGGTTCTGGTGTACGTGACAGTAACAATGGTAAAATGTTGCTTGGGTTACCAACTGATAATGGGTAGCTAGATCCTCATTAAGATAAGTTGTGCTCCCTCTGGTGTGGTGCCACAGATGGGGCAATTTGAGTTGCTCTCATTAAGTGCAACTTAAAGAGGTGCATCCGTGGCCATCAGACAATGTGACTAAATGATAGCTACAAGGGAAAAAAATCTGCTGCAATGATAGATTCCTCTAGACAATTGTTTTAGATTACGAATGTGGTCTGATACCTTTGACCTGATTCTAACATGTGGAAAACATTTTGGAATTTCTTTCTAGATATGAGAATATAACTAGAGTCAGTGTATTGCTCTTATTGTAGCAACGATGAACTGTTTCACCAAGAAAGTAAAACTATTGTGTTTTGGGTTTTTTTCTGCTTGTCGGTTGTTCAGCAAAATTTGGTGAGAATCTATGGACAGGTAGTCCAAGTTTTAACTCATGCGTGTCTTGGTTCAGCTTATTATGAAATTGTGGTTGAGATCCACATCACATTCTGAACTAAGGGATTTCCTCAGACTTCTTCAAAACATGAAATATGAAATTAGCTGTTAGGTACAGGTCTGAATGCTTTCCAGTAATTTTGTCGGGCTTAAGATAATATATTGCCAAAAAGAATAAATGAAAGGAAAACCACAAGCATTCTGTTTCAGTGTGAAAATTTGGTAAAAATGCTAAAAGGTTTGTTGTGCATTTGTATTCAGTCCAGTTTACTCTGATTCCTTGAGCTAAAATCCAGCCTTTAGTTAAACCAATGTGAACACCCATAAACCTATATTTATAGGCTGGGAAAGATAGTATTAATCAACCAAGAGCCATTTGTTAACTCTGGAAGAGCTGCAGAAGTCCAAAACACAGGTTGGGAAATTAGGTTCAAACAAAACTATTTATTTTAATTTTTTTTTTTACTTTTTATTTGGTATTTTTTTAATTTTACATTAAAACAAACAAACAAACAAAAAAATAATATGAACAGAGAAGGGCGATAAAAATACAGCAAAGGTATAACAGAGTCCCAGTTTAGTGAATGTGTGGGTCACACAAGTCTTAAAAAAGGTTAATCTGTTGTTCCAGTCTTATTGAGGGTAAGTCCTTTCCGATTTGTGTCAAACAAAACTATTTAATGTGCATTTTACAATTAAGGCCTTTAAAGGCCATTAGACATGAAATATTAATTGTGGAAAAAAAGCCATTAGAAATCTAATTTGAGATTCACTACACGGAAGAACACACACATATAGCTATATCTATATCTATGTAGGTATGTATAGACTCATACATACTTACATTGTAATGAAAGATGCTGTTTGCTAACCTGCCTGACCAGTAGAATCTGATAGCATGTGTAATTCTGTAGTGTGATCTTTGTTGTGGTTTATTGTCATTTCACTTTATATACCTTATGACATTACTTCCCAACTATTACATTTAATAACTGGAACTGTTTACTAACAGATTCCATGAAACTGGTTGGTTTCTAGACTGATATATGGTAAAGTAGGCTATAGATAAGGGGTCACCAACGTAGTGCCAAGGGGCCCTCAAGAACCACATGGGTTCTTGAGGGCCCCTTGTCTGGCCCTCAGAGTCTTCTGAAAACAGAACAACTCACCCTAATTTTATTCTGTTGCTTCTCCTTTTTAATCATTTACAGAGCATTTTAAAATGACAACGTCTTAAATAAAATTACAAATGAAAACAAACAATAAAAATGTTTATATTGTACAATGTTTGGTGAATGCTGACTCCTCCAGTTCATACGACACTATCAGCGGCCCTTCCTATGACCCTTGAAGTAGCCGCCAGCCTCAAAAAGGATGTGGACCCTGCTATCATGGATGAAATCTGGAATTCAGAAGTGGGGGAGATGCAAGTACGATTAAATATAACAGACTTCAGCGTCTTTGACCATCCAATAACAGACCCGATTCAGTTGGGCATCAGATGTTTGTAAAGTGAGCTTCTCAGGAGTGACAGAAAATCACACAAGAAAAGACGGTGGGCCAATCAGGAGCTTGTGGGCGGTCTAAGTTTCAGGAAGTTGGCCTTCAGTCTGATCTGCAGTTTTCCACTTTGTCCTAGTACTCAACTCTTGTTTGCAAACTGTAGTGTGACATTGTTTTTGGACAGTAAAATATGCAGGGGAAAAACATGGGCATTTGAAAAAGTACAGGGGACATGCCACCCCTGTCCCCCACAAAAATTATGTCCATGCCTGCTATAGATTATAGGAAACAAAGACTTTGGGAAATCAAAAATTAACTGGAATAAAGGTACAACAGAAAATTTGGACCATTACAATATAAGTTCAACATTAAACAGGAGGCAGCTTGGTTCACGCATCTAACACAAAGGATTTCAAAAAGAAATTCTTCCTATGGATATTTGTGTGGCACAGTAAATTAATGGGAAAAAGTTACTTGAAGGAAATCCATTTCTGGACAGTGGTGGCATTTTCAAAAGCACAAAAATCATGCATCAGCATTATTCTTAAGATTAAAATGCATCACAAGAGCAAACACACAACTAAAACAAAGACAGGGTTAGCAGTAAAAAGACATAAAAAAAGGAGAAAACAATAGAGTACAAGTAACGCCATCTGTTTATCAATCCCCTCAGTGTGTCCTTTGTTTGACAACCAGATGTTAGGAAAGCATATTCATAGTGTCTGAAGTCTATAATTGATTTATCTGACTTATGTTTTGCACTGTTTAGGCCTTACAATGTCCTTTTGGAAAGATTGAGGCATGACACTATTACAATGTCATTTTTTTAGACCAACAATTAATTTCTATTACAGCTGTTATTTCCCTATTTAGCTATATATGCAAAAAGCACCAGCGTTAATAGGATTGGACTGCAGTGAAAGTTGGAGCTCTCAGTGACCTGATCCACAAATGCTTAAACTGGCTTTGGGGAAGTGGAACATCACCTCCCTGGGGGGAAAGTTCCTAGGTAGAGCGATACTAGAGATGTAGGATCTAACCGGAGACCATACCTATCCAGCCCTTATAACTGAATCTATTTGAAACATCAGCTTTTTTTTATTCACAACAAATGCTATATTATAAAAACAACTATGCCTGAACACTCCTCTGGCAATAAGGAGATTTTTATTTTCTTTTTTTGACATAAAGTCTCCACAGAAGAAGGAAAACCAATAGAATGAAAGGGGTTAAACACTAAGCATGGTGTGCTGTAAGCAAAGATTTTAGGTGCATAGTTTCAGCAGTATTAGAAAAGAAGGTGAGAGGAAATGTCTGGTTATCAGACTAAGAAGGAGAAAGAAAAAAGGGGAAAGAGGGAGAGAGAGCGAGAGAGAGAGAGGAATAAAGAGGACTAGTTCTGCAGCAGCAGTAAGGGAAGGTAGAGCAATGCTGCCTGCAGCCTCCCTGAACTGAATAGTAAGTAGTATTGCAAGGGATGGGCTGAAGGAAGGGCACCAGGAGAGAAGAGAAGCAAGGAAGGGAGAGAGGCTGAGAATAGGTTACAGAGGGTGAGAAAATAAGAGAGCGGTGCGATATCTGTGAGAGCAGAGATGTGGCGTGCAGAAAAAAATGGGAGTCAATGGGGTGAGAGGAAGGTTTGAGTATCATTGATGTACTTTTGTTTCACCGCAGAGCTGAAAAACTCGATTTATAACGCACACCCACAGACAAACTTCCCTATACATGCATACAGCTATGACAAGGCTTTCTGTGTGGACGTGAGATGTTTTTTGAAATGCTCAACATTTCATGCTGGTTGAATCAAAAAGTATACAGAAAACCTAAAATAGCGATGCAGCCATAAATTGTTTTCATGGACTTGTTTTCATTTGCTTACTATCTGTAGTGGCATGAAAAATACTGCCGGGTTCTGAACAGAACAGCCAGTTACACATGTAAAGTCTGGAGATTATACATGCTCATCACATATCTTTGTCATGTGTGATGAGGAAAACGGATGTCTGTTAGCACCTGCGCTTTCTGGTTCAGTTAAACATAACATATCCAATGATTACATACAAAAGTATTTGCTAACCCTCAAACATTTTGACATTTTGTCAGGTTACAAACACACAGTAAAATATATTTAAATGGAATTACTCTCTCTCTCTTTCTGCTGTGGGAGCAGTGCCAAAAATCTCAAACAACTGACATTAACAAAGGTTTTCCAAACAAACAGATTTCAAACCTCCCTTGATGTTCCTGTAATATCTTGCTCTTGTGGAAGTAGATTTATTCATTGATTCATTGATTCAGATTTGCTGGAAAAACTTGGAACGTTCTGATGCATAGCGCAGCCACGAGTGGCTCAGATAAAAATGTACAAATGGCGGTTGGATAACAATATTGCATCCGCCTCACATTGGACACAGAATTCAAAAGGAAAGAAAACACATGAGCCATTTAGAGCCACAGGGTGTTCCCTGGCTGTAATGATCCAGCAGTAAAAAACTTCAAAGGTTGACCTGTTAGAATGACTATGTATCCCACTGTTCTTTCATGTTGCCTGTGTCAGTCCAGCCAGGCAGCAGCGCAACCTAACAGAGAGGTTGCTGCCATTAATTGTAAGAAACAAAAAAAAAGTCAAGCCACTGAATTTCAGGACTTCTTGTAATTACACCATGTGCACTTATAAGAAAGTGAAGGATAGTTCAGAGAATAAGCCTTAGTGTCATGGTGGGTTTTTCAGGATTTATGGCTTTTGAAAGGATATTTATTTTCGTTTTTAAAGCTGCCTTATAAACTGTGTTTCTCCAACGCCACAGACGTTACAGCCCAAACAGTATTTTCAGAAAATGACATAAAGACGTCACCCTTGAAAATACTGACTGTCATTCATCAAGTCATCCTGGAAATTCCACAGATTCAAACTCTCAGGGAGACATATGAAGCTCTTGGTGTGTGATTTATTAAACATTTGCAGAACATCTAAACAAGCACTGATTTGATCTCAAACTGATTAAATGATTATGCTTTGGAAACAAGGATAAGCTACAAAAAGCCTTGTATTTACATTTTACAGAAAATAATTGAAGTTGCTAAAGAGAAAAAGCATTAAAAACTCCTAGTGCCTAGTGAATGTTTAACTTAATGTAGTCAATTTACAGCTTGAACAGCACTGTAAATGTGCCAACCCCTCAAATACGCAAAACAGCCAATAATGTCTAAACTGTTGGCAGCAAAGGTGAGTACAGTACAAGGTGGAAAAGTTTATATTGGGACCATTTACCAATTTTTCCTTGTAGATTTCATGCTAATCATTAAAGTTAGAGGAATTTAGGTGTAAGTTGTAACATTACTGAACAGCTTGAAGGGCCACACACAGCATCACATCACTCTGCTTGGTTGTCCTTGCAAAAGAAAGCCTCTTTAATAGTCAAAACATAACTAATCCAATCTAGCATCCAATTTTGTTGGCATTTCCCTGCAAATGCGTCTCGGTGTTTTCGACGAAGATACACCAGAGATCTATTATTGTCGTACCAATGAGGCAATCTGAGTAAAAACACATCAGCTTTGGGGAGAATACAAACATAAAATGGCCAAATAAAGACCGAACACAGCACAAAATTTCAATTGTTTGCAACACAGCTTCATGTTAAGCAAATAAAGCCTGTTGGACAGACTTGAAAGTTTGCACCCACAAAAGAATTTAAACAATTCAAGTGCTTACATACAGAAGGAACTCAGAAGCACAAAACTCAAGGGAAAATGAATTCATGTTTGAGATTGTTCGAGCAGCAAGTGCATTTTTTTGTTTAGTCACAGTCTGGCATACCCTGACTTGACTAATGATCAGAATATTTAAGGTTTAAGCAAGGGGTGTATTTTGGTGCTAAAAAAAAACAGTGGCTACTGGAAACGTGGTTTGTGAGACAAATACAAAGCTAAATAGTTTAGATGGTCTTTGGTGTGAACCAGGTCAGGATCTTTTAAGTAATGTTTAAAAGGTTTTAAGGATTAAAAACAAAACAAAAAACAAAGCAATAAAGAATGTGAAAGCATTGTTTTAATCTTTTTTTTTTTTACAAGAATTAAAAAACATATTTTAACTCAAACCTATTCTTATACAAAAAGACAAACAAAAGCAAAGCTCTGCCTAGCACAACAGTCAGCCTGAGAGCGGAACAGGAGGAACTAGTGAGCATCTGGAATCCGTGCGCCTTTGGGCTGGTCAGTCTTATTTTCAAAGAGGTGACAGGTTCAGATTTCTGCTATGGGTTATCAGCTTAATTATGCATAGCCCATCTGGTGCAGGTGGGCAGCTGTGAAAGGCTGTAACTGAAAAAGGATTGACTTGATGAATCATGTCAGTACTAAGCCAGCTTAAACATTGGGGTGACAAAAGTCAAAATATTTTCTCCTTTGTTGCTCCATATAAACTTCAATTTATGAGAATTTTAGGTCCTAACTTCTAATGAAACATTTTACATGTATTTGCTTCCCTGTTTAAGACAAACCATGATTGTAAAAGCTCATTTATCCATGTGACAATATAAGAACTTTGGTTTAAAATGTTTGATTAATTAAAGCAGAGCTTTATTAATAAAGCCCTCAAGTTTAAATAATTCAGATACAAATCCTTTTCATGAACACCTTGCTGACGTGCAGAAGTTTAATCTGTCAACAGGTCCATAGTTTTGTAAACAAAGGGTGATTCTGATGCAAGTCCATTACTGGGGTGGAAAAAGTAAATCATGCAAGGCATTTTAAGCAGTTCCTAACCAAGCATTATGCACTCATACACGCGCACACACAATTACAAAGGCAGCAGAGAAGAGGCAAGGCAGAGGATTTCTCCTCATCAGAGGATTTAGCTGCCATTGTCTGCTGCCAGAGCCAGCACTGCATTTTAATAAGGGGTGCAGTTTTGAATTCAGTTGTCTTATGATGTGATAACAATTGTACTTTTTTTCTCCTTCAACAGAGCAGGGCCTGGGGACATGTCATCATGTAGCTTCACAGTGCACACATCTGCCACTCTGACTGGGGTCTAGTCTGCTGTAGATACCAGTAGAGTGATGTACCCTGTAGTCATGTTGAGGTGTGACAGTGATATTAGTTCCCACTGATAATGATTAAAAAAAAAAAATAAGTGAAGTACAACCAAAGAACAAGTACAGTTTCACTGATTGGTTGCCTTGGAAAAAGTAACCTTCAGTGGCATTAAAACTTATGTATACACTCATCTAGGTGGTGAATATTGTTTTAATGCTTAAAATCAGTGGCGGATGGTGGAGTTTTTTCGAGGGGGGACTATATATTCAAATTAGACGTATACCAAAGCTCTCCCTCCACTGTACACATCCATCTACACTTTCCACCATCTTTGTTAGAATTGTTTTTGTTCCTGTCATCGTCGTACTAATTCTGATACGTGTCACTTCGCAGTTCAGACCGCAGTCACATTCCAAAATGTCAGGCCTATATCAGATTTAAAACAACATACAAATGGATTTGGATTTAAAAAACTCAAATTGCATATGATTGTATATGATTAAGCCCATTCACACAGTCATCAAAGAATCCAAACTGAGTGCCTTAAGGACAAGAAAAAAACTGGTTTTGGCCATATATCTGTAATGTTAATGTAACCATAGCTTGTTATTTGGAATTTAAATTTCAGTAAAACTTCTAACTCATGTGAGGATGCACAAGCTTATTGTTTATATAATTTTGACTTTTTCAACCTTAGATCTGGTAAATCCAAATGTTAACAGTTAACAGAAGTTTTAATAAAATAGTATGAACAGCGAAAACTGTGTAACATCAGAGAAAGATAGTAATATAAAAAAGAAAACTTTGCAGGATTATTAATCATTAAATAGAATAAGAAAATAGAACATGTTTGAATACTGGCAATTCTAAATCAGGTTATAAAATATAACGATACATGTTTAAGGTAGCATTTTATGAAGCATTTTTTTGTCATACTTTGCAATGCATGTCTTTTAATCCAGATGGATGGATGATGTGATGCATGAGTGAAGAGCTGAGGGGGTTACGCTTTTTCTTAAGCAAGGTAGGTATTAGAGATTAAATTTCCATTGCCCTTGACTGGGGCAACGCCTGTGAACCGGAGCTGAAGACCCCATGGGGATTAATAAAGTACATCTTTGATAATCCCCATCAGTCATAAAAATGTGTTGAGGGGATTCCCTCTGCGAACATAACAGACAAGCCTCTTTTGTAGTGAGTTATAAGTGAAAGATACAGTCACAGTATCTGAAGGCATGTATACTTTATTTGAGATGAAACAGAAATGGGTTTTGCTATAAATGTTTCAAATTTACAGTGTGGATGCTGTGGTTTTTATCAAGTTACTCTGTAGAGCTGAAACAGATACTTGCCACATCTTGAACAAAGTCCATGGGCCAGAATTAAGTGAAACAGTCAGGTTTAATTTGTCTTTTAGATAGTACATGCTTTAGGGGATGCCATTTTTTTAAACATTTAGTGGTAGTTCATACATCTGTGAGATTGGCTATGCCTGCTACAGAGAAAGCCTAGAAAGCTTACCACACTGATCTAAAACACATAACACACTATGACAAACCTGACTATGTGGAAAGACAAGCATACTCAGAAACCTGAGTATTTGATAACAGCATTTAAGCACTAACCTGATGTTAGTGTAATTTTATCAAGTGCTATAGAGGATTGCCTAATTTCTCTGTGTGTGACCCCAGTTCCAGGATATAAAGAGAGCTGCTGACAGGTCATGATTTTCATTATGATTCCCACTCTCATCTAAAAAGCAACAAAACACATGACAAGGCCACCCTGGATCCACAATGTTTTCTTTGGGTCAAAATGTTTTGTCACCGCATCAGAATAGCCTTTGCAGTTAACACTGAGACAGCTTAGACTGCGTATGATCTGTTTGAGCGGTGCCTTGTTTGGCAGACACCACACCTGGGGCACAGGAGTCTGTCTTCACACTGCTTTGCTAGTTTGACAGTCTGTGAGGAATAGCGGCTTATCAGTAGAAAAGAACCTTCTTTACAGGCTTCCCAAGAAAGATGTCTGAGGCTGCTTATCAAATGTGCATGCAAACAGAGTGCTGTCTTTTTTAGTATTTGTAGAGGGATTCTTGTGTATAACTTTAAGGCTGGGCCTGATATGCCTGAAAGGCTTTTTGTTGTGCCTAGATGCCATACATTAAAATGTTGATGTGTTAATTATATGTACTTTGGACCCAACATTAAATAGATGATCTGTCACACCACTATACGTTCCACTTTTTGCTGGATTAAAATCATTTGACACAGTGAATGGCCTTTATGGGATGTTAGTGAGGACCTAATTGTAGTTCTCCATGAAATTAAAGCTGATAAGCCCAGGAGATTTAAGAAAAATGTATATGAATGAAGCTATAATGAATCAAGAAAATTTCAAATTATCAAGTATAAACACAAATTATATATTATAAACTCCTGAGACAATTCTTCCTTTGCTTCCTCTGGTCCATGATGAGTGTGGTATACACCATTTCACCCAGCAGCACAGTGACTACCCCCAGCCCTATGTACTGACCCACTGACTGAACATTCTATGCTTTACTGAAGGAAAAAAATCTAAACAAAGAAGTTGTGTCAATAGTCAAACCATTTTTTTGGGAATGTGGCGTGGGAGTATTTTCCCAACACTAAGGGCAAACACTAAAGAAATAATAATGTGAATTTGATTTAGCTTACAGTATATATAAAGGCTACATATTTTCTTATTTTGTTTTGTGAAAAAAAAAAATCTCAACCACAATTTGATTATTGAATCTTATTTTGGGCCCCCCTCTACCTTGTTGAACTGACCTGGTTGCTCCCCCCTGTCAGTGGGTGTGTATGGTAGTATGGTCGCTATTGCCATTGTACTTTATCTCTGCTATTAACATAATTATTGTACATAAATCTCCCCACAATTCCACTACACAACTCTAACCTATCCATGCTCCCAAAATAAAAAAAAAGAGGACAACATGTTCCCATTTGAAAGCTAATTTGGAAGAAACATGAACCATTATTTCGATACAAGTTATGATTGGAACCCTTACAGGACACACGGCTCCAAATTGCACCCAGGGTACTCTAGGTAGAAAATGGTTATCGGATTAGGGTTGAGCATCTATATCTATTTTTGTGTCAAAGAAAAAAAAACTGATAATGCATTTATCATTAAGGAGGGGAGATCTTAATCTCAGAAAGGAGCCTAAGGGGACAGCACCGTTACTGTACAAGCAATATGTTTATTTTGGACACTTAAGGCCAGTTAGCAAAGGATAATATTGCTTTTTTGGGTGCTGGGTTGGATACAATTATACCACCAAGCTATCATCACAAAAGGAGGCACTAGAGTTTAAGAGCACAGGACAGCACACTCAGATGCTCAGTGTTATGCAAGGAGGGCTCTCTTATGTTTCTGATAAAATTAAGCAAATTCAGTAGTCAGAGGAAAAAAAAAATCCTCCATATTATTGGTCAAATAAAAAACCTATTCTTTTTGTGGGTCTTCAACACCTTCCTGGCAAATTGATTAGGAGAGTTTGAAACTTGTGACTTTTCTTTCACAACTACAGCTAAAATGTTCCTGCAGTGATTGAGAGATAGCAGCCTCGCTTATCACAGTCTAAAGTGAAATCAACCAGTCATAAAATCCTACAGACAGGAGGTTTGGTGCTTTGGACATTGATATATTAATATAAAGAAGGATAGCGACAAGGTCATGGAACAAAACTAGGGTGCAGACTTGATACCATTTGTGATAATGGACATGGCAGAGTGGCATGATCTTCTAACGCATTCTTGCATACTGATGCCTCTAAGACAGCTATTGCAATCAGAGTAACACGTGATAGGGTGATCATGGGAAGGTGCTGCTGATTTATAGCCTGGAGAGGGCAAAGACAGCATGTCCGGGGTGTGGAAAATTGCAGGGATAACCATCTATGGTAAGTTCCAGACATGTAGTAGCAGTATGATATTTCTTTACTGAAAAGCATTTATTTGTTGTTGTTTTTTTAATGTGCTATAATCAAGCTGTGTTTCTATAAATTACTTATGCTATGGCTGGTTTAGCAAGGTCCTAATTCTGTAGAAAGGGACCCACAAAAAAGTATTTCTCCTAGTTGGCTTGTCGTGAAAGCACACAAACACAGTGATGCCTCCATTTTCTATACATGTATTATAAAAAAACACTATCAATTCACAATTATTTTTATTTAATAGTACTAATGTTGTTACATACAATCAGTGTTGGGCACGTTAGTCTGAAAAAGTAATTAGTTATAGTTACTAGTTACTTCTCCCAAAAAGTAACTGAGTTACTAACTGAGTTACTCCACAATAAAAGTAACTAGTTACTAGTGAAAGTAACTATTGCGTTACTTTAGCGTTTCTCGCCGCCGTAACCCTCACCACCCAGCCCCCACCTTCTCGCCGTGTGTTTCTAAAGCCAGCTGAATAGAGTGGACGACAAAGACAAGAAGCTGCAGAGAGTTTTGCATTTATTGCAACTCAACATAAATGACATCAGGGGGGAATCTTGCGTAGCATGGGTGGTTTATGTATATTCAATAAAATTATTATCCAACGTTCTGTCTGAAAAAAGTCTTCCAGGTTTAAAGATCCTAACAGATATTTTGGATGTTTATTTCAGGCAATTTGTTCTTAAATGAAAACTCATTCTACTTTGTTGAAACTAGAGGTCTATCATTATGGCCTGAGAGGAAATGCTCCTGTAACATTCACACTTAAAGAGGTGTAAAAGTCACTGTATCACTGACCAAACTGGCCATCCTGTGATTCTTTGTCATCTGTGAGTTGTTGGAACTACATGACCCGCATGTGAAATGTTTTGTTAATGTAAGAATTGAAACTATATTTTAAGTATTAGAAAGATGTGTGTGTTATCCTGCTGCCACCAACAAATATGTTTGCTTAAGTAAAGCAGCCCTACATTAAACCAATAATAATATAACCAACTGAAATATAACCAACTGAAATCTGTAGACATATCTTTAACGTTGTTGTTCTTAAAACAAATCATTCCATACTTTTCTTTTTCTATTATCATATTAGGGAATTAAATTGGATGTATTACCAAAATACAAAAGCCTTGACTTCTTAAGACTTTAAAGAGAGAAAACATTTTTACAAACAGCTATAATCAGAAAGAATAATCAAATGTTCTTTATATGTTATAAAAAGACTATCAATTTATAGTACCACATAAAAAAATAAGTATCATTTTTAAAAGGAAAAAAATAAACAGAAAGCAAAAAAAACATGAGACTGCTGATGTTATGTCAGAAGATTCATGTCATTGCCTACAGGAATCTGAGTCTATCTTTTCTTGTATTGTCATTTTATGGCTGCTTTTAATGTGTCACAATAAAAAGCTGTGCTTTTAACCAGAATATTCCCTACACTGATGCAAAGTTGACTTTTACAAGCACTTTCTAAAAAGGCACAACTGTAGCTTTTCCAACCATCTGATTTTAAATCTGTATAAACCTTTTCGTGCAGCTCAGTTTACATTTCAAAATTCTTAAAGCAAAATAAGGGAAGACTTTCAGGAACATAAATATAGAGATCTAAAAGTCAGTAAAATATGTTAAGGTTATCTGTGGTTATCATCATTATATTTTTATTTCTTTGCATCTTTTTAGATTACAGTAAAGTTTTTACTTTGCTTTTCACCCATCCCTTTGGGGATCAGTAGCCTGTCACTATGCAGCATCTGGGGAGGATCGTGGGGCTTATTGCTCTTGGGCCCCGATGGACAGTATGGGGGATTCAAACCAGGGAAACTTTTTCCCAGACATCTCAGGATGTAAACTCAGGGCTTCAACCTTTAGGCCACTACTCCCAAGAAGAAAAAACAAGCAAAAGGCATTGTGAAGATGATGGCTGGAGCTGGTAATGGAGTGTCATTACCCACAGTAAAAACAAGCCTTGTCTGGACAATGGGTTGAAAAGGTAGCTGAAAAAGAAAAAGCCTTTCCTCTAAAAACAACATAGAAACCAGATACCAGATATCAAAAATGCATTCATGGGCAGAGACTTCGATTTTATTTTGACGCATGTCCTAAAGTCATCGGCTATGATGTTAGAACTTGCAGAGATTGGTCTAATTTATACCACTAGGTTAATTACAAGGTGAGTTTAGATCACCATAGTGAATATGCTTTAGTGGTATGTAAACACCCAGCTTTAAGAAGTGTTGCTGCTAAGATATAAAAAAATCAATACAGTTTTGGCTAATATAGTGTAGTATAGTCAGTAAATCTACTATTATTTCCTTAATAGTCCTTAATGAGGCATAGGGAAAAAAAAGCATGTTTTACATAATGTGCTGAAACATAATTGGTAAAGTGAAATATGTTCTGATTTTATCATTATCATTTTTGTTAAGTTGTTGAATTAATTAGCAGGATAATGTTTGTAGATAACTTATTAAAAGTATGACATGATGAATTTGCACTGAAGTGAATTGTTTGTAGAAAAGCTTGCTCCCCCTCCAGCAATGTCTGTAATGAATTTACGACTCATCATGTTTTCGATAAATCATGCAATTAATTACCTTCAAGGTCAGTCATCAGTGAAGTGGCTGCGAAGCTTTAGAGCGCATCACCACCTGTGACACTGACACAGGATGAGCAGCAGGGCATTTTTGGCATTGGTCCATTTACTGGGCCTTTGTCCTAAAAAATGTTTTTTAAAATTAGTTTTGAAATACAGTGCTGGTTGTTATTGTGCGAACATTCTTTTTATTATGATAAAGTGATAAAAGGTGGTAGATTCAAGCTGTTTTATTTGAATCACTATAAGATTGTTCTGTAATTTCTTTAAGAGGGAAAGAAACTTATTACAAGCAGAACTGAAATTGTAGATGTTTTGTTTCCTCTGCAAAGTGTCGTGCTGGGGCAGATTATTCTTATTAAATATTCATACTAAAAGAGCTAAAAGTTGTGTGCCTTGATTAATGGAGGGGGGAAATATTAAGGGAGGATTTCAATTGTAGCTTCTAAAATGTCTCTTTAAATTGAATCTGTTATGAGCAGACGAGAACAACGGTCTTATATAATTGTCAGTTCAATCTAAATTAATGAACACACTGCTAAACAATCAACTAACAAACAAGGCTTTCAATTATTGACCAATCCTTGTTTAAGTAATTTTAAATTCTGTTGCTTCTGTCTGAAACAAAAACAAAGAGAAAAATCAGAACATACCGCAGGCAGTAGCAGATGAGCTAGTCTACAAACCTGCCAGCACCCCCCCCAAAAAAAACAAACAAACAAACGAAAAACTAAGAATGTCCCTGCTGGCTCATAATGCATCTCCCTCAAGGTCTCCACTGACTGCTGTTGTTTCTGTGGCTAGCAGGCAAAACACTTTTGAACTTGTGGCACCGAGCTTTGTCAGCGATGATGCTTGTGAATTGTAACCACATTTTTTTTTAGCATTTGGTTTCGCTCCGACATTTCCAGTGAGAGCTGGGTTTGTGCATGTGATTGCTGCACAGTGCTGCAGCATTTGGCAGCAGAGTTGCCTTGCCGTTCAGGCACAGACACAGAAATGACTTCTGCTCAGTCTAGGAAAAACAACTCTGTGTGTGGAGTTCTTAGAATTATATTTCAGGATTTTCAAAGTGAGGTCCTTTTTCAAGCTTTTTAGCAATGTTAAATTCAAAACCTCAGGGGCCGGTTTTCTGCAAATTTTGAACCTGGTTTCGAATACCCACTTGAATCAAAAAGCTAAACAGCATCACTAGCATTAAGTCGAGCACTAATGTTTGCTGCCATGGTTTTAAACTCAATTACTTGCCAGGGGTATATTCCTTCTTTATTTAATATGAATATAAAATAGACTGTCCTAGAGGCTGATGCAGGCAGGTGGACAAAGAGAAGTCAAGAAAAAGAGATTTAAAACTCAAAAAGTTTACAATAATCTATTAAAATGAATCATACAACTACAAGGAAAAGTAACATGGTGTAAAAATAAATAAAGAACAAGTAACAAACTGTGATGTCAATTAAACTTATCAGTTAGTTTGCTAATCTGAAAGAGAAGTTCAAGAATCAAGGTTGCTCATTGTCATTATGAAACTATAACAAGTCACAGAAACTCCTGAATTAGATAGCGCTCATAATGTGGAGACAAAACTGAAAAAGATCTAAGAAAGACATGAAAAGAAATGCAATAAAGACTTAATAAAATACTCCCTTAACATTTTTTTTAAAAAACAAAATATTAAAACAAGCTTCAAGAAAAACTTGAACGACATATTTTTGACATTGCCAATATACATTTTTTGTTTGTACTCAGCATAAAATAAAAGCCATCTGGATTTATAATTAATAACAATATAATAAAGTTCTCTGCTGGAGTTGGATATTAACCACTTATAATGTTTTAACTAGGGATATCTCACACTTCATACCTGTTAAAGATGGACTCCAGCAATCATTTAACCACTGAATCATAGTTAACATGCTGCTATTCACCTAGCACTTCAGCAAACAGGTTAGCAGGAAAAGTCAGCATTAACAAGTTAGGATTCTGCTGATATGTAGTACCTTTAGGAACATTTGACTAAGCAATGGATATTTTTGGTTGTAGCTCTCACCCTTAGCTTGTGCAACATATTTATGCTGCTGCACATATTCTAACTGAAACAAGATCTCTGTTGTAGTCAACGGAAACCTTCTTAACAAATAAATGAATATACGTACGGATTTGCACATGCCAATTTATTCATGTTCATTTATATGCTGGGTGTGTCTGACAGAAAGAACAATGTTAATGTAAACCCACACATGCAGGTGAATACGATGTTTATAAAGTTATTTTCTATGGCTGAAATGTATGGCTGACATGACTGTAGTCTTATAGTCACTTCTGTTGAAGGTGCTTCATTAATCAAAAGAGAAATTAAATGTTACAAGTCATATTATAGAGTAAAGCAATCTTTAAAGTTCAAAGAGCCATTTTACTCCAGTCCAGCAGAATAAAAGATGTTTAGAGCTGCAAATACTGCATGGCCCTAAAATAAAGCACGGCTTTTTATTTTTGATAAATATCTGATATAGGAAATATTTCACCATTTTAAACAGTTTATTAATATTTGTAGGTTTTAGAACAAGAAAAAAACAGACAATGTTTCATATTAAAGAAGTATTATTACGTTTGTCTGAATAAACATAATAATACTGTTTATTATTATTCTGTTTATAATACCGCTTATAGTTTGCCCTGAAATCGAAGGGTTGATGGTTCGAGCCCCCGCCTGTGTACGGCAGCCTCGCTTCGGTCAGTGAGCCCCAGGGCAGCTTTGGCTACAATGTAGCTTACCATCATCAGTGTGTGAGTGTGTGCGTGAATGGGTGAATGACTGAATTTAGTGTAAAGCTCTTTAGAGTCTCCTGACATGAAAAGCATTATATAAGTACAGGCCATTTACCAATAATCTGGAAGACTAAAAAAAGCAAAAAAAAAGGTCAAATATAAAAAAAAAAGCCTGAAGCATCTAAGACTATACTTTATTCAAAACCTTTGCTTCGTTCTTCATCATTTTAACTACTATTAAGAGCCATTATAGATGGTCCAAAGAGCCACTTGTGACTCAAGAGGAGCAAGTTGCAGACCCTTGTTATAGAAGTTTTTAAAATACCATGTTGATGCTGATGTCTGGCGGCAGGAAGGATCTCCTATAGCCATCTATCTTATACACAGAACATCTCTGTCTGATATCATCAGGCTCATGAACATCTCAGGATGTCATCATGAAGATTGATTGATGAAACACTGCTAGGACAAAAAACCTTATGGGAAATGTCAAATAAGCTTTTCATCAACTGATCTTCGACCTTTTAACTTAAGAAGGTTTAGGACTTAGCCTTAGAACCCAATGACTTCTGATTTCTTGTCCTTATTTTGTTTTTGTCAAAATTAAGAATATTTAGAGGTTCAGGATTCTTTAACTCCCAGAAATTACGTAAGCTTGACTTAAATTTCTTAGAGTTTCAGCCTTTTGCATCACAGACCTCTGTTTGTTGAAGTCTGCCCTGCTTAGTATTGACATGTTAGAGGTTTGTGTACATAGAAAAGAACCGGCAGCATGTTTGACTGAGGATAAAGCAATAGGCCAGAGTCGTCAGCGCCATCAAAAGTCCTGGCATGCTGATCCAGAGAGCTGGGATTTTGAAAAACAGGCATGGTGGCTCTCAGTGAGATTTTCAAGTCATCTAACAGCTAAACAAAGTTCCCTACGCTGACAGAGAATGGTTTCAGGCACTGCTTGATTTGTTCTCTGAAGACACAAGGATTAAAGCCTTAACACAAATAAATATAACAGCATAAAAATTGCAACGTGTAATTTAATTAAACACCTAATAGAGAAAACCTCCATAAACACATCGACCTTCCAAACGTGGGTGAAATGTTGGCTAAGGCAGCTTGCTGTAAATTCCTCCCAGCTGCGGTGGCGGGTGGAAGAATTTGGATTCTGTTTCTGCGTGAAAGCCTGTCCAACACAGAGTGTGACTGCTCTCTGTAGTGACATGGCAAGAGCTTTGTGTCTCTGACTCTCTACAGGGAACACTTTGCTTTGAACATAGCTGGAAGCCATTTAGAGGGATATTAATACTCATTCTTTTTCCTCAAACAGACAAATATTCACATAGGAGCTTCAACTGGGCGCTGTGTGTCAAAAACAGCAGCCAGTCAACAAATCATTCTGTTTTGCAAGACTTCAGACTTTTTCTCATTCAATGCATTTGAGAAAGATAATTTTCATTGTTTAAATATTTCTAATATTGAGAACACATTTTTAGTGACAGCAGTAGCGATTAAATGTCAGCATGAGCATTAAGTCGCAGCTCTGCTTCCCTGAAAAAAGGTTACATAAAATAATCACCGGAATGGCACAAAGCTATTTATAGCTAAACATGCAACACAAGATGCTAATACCCTTTCAGATCATTGAAAAGAATTCTTTTTTTTTATTACAATATATTTGTAAAAAAAAAAATAAAAATACTTATCTTAGCATATATATTAACATGCCCATAGAAAGTTATGATATCTCTGTAAAGAACATTGTAAAACACAAAAAATAAACAATAAACTTTAAAATTGAATGATTTCTTGGTATCTTTAAAGAATATATGTTTACAGTTTCATTTCAACTTTTCCAGGTGCCTTCAGGATTTGTCAGTCTCTCATTTTTAAACCAAAACAAGTAAACATGCCACTGGATAATTTTGCATTGCTGTCTATATCACATGGCATATTGAACCAAAAATAGTAAAGGCAAGAACTACAGTATTTGAGGAGATTAAAAATAAGAAGACTGCACAGTGTCTGATAAAGGACACAAAGTTTCAAATAAAATTTCAATTGGACTAATGACATAATGCAGGAGCTCCACAAAGGTACAAATAAAAAAGCTATTACAGATAAAAACAAAGCACAGTGGATTGTGGGAAACCTGAAGGATGACTTGATTCTACGTCTGCATTAGTGAAGTCTCAAGACTGCAATGGCACCCTGAAGTAACACATACTAGCCAGTGTCAGCACTTAGTTGCAAAAGAAGTAGAGGCAATGTTGTAGTGTTACAAATGATAGAGAAGGGATTTAAAGAAAAGACACTAAACAGAACAAAAGAGATTAGGCTATCCTTAAATGTCCCTCTTTGAGGACTGCTGGTTGTCCCTGTGGACAAGCAATTACTATTTGATATCCTGTGCAATAACCTGTTTCTCTTGTTTGACACCAAACCATCACTCAGTATTTACTAAACTGCAGATAAAATAGAAAGTACAACCCAGCATGCAGATCTAAATAAATTCAATTATTAAAATGACTTTAGTAGTACAGCAAAATACCAAATGGAGGATTGTTTTGTTTACTTTTTATTTTAGATATGATGCAACTGTATAATATTGTATCAGACTATGAAAGGGAATACTGCTTTTCACTCATTGAATAGATCTAAACCAATACCCGGTTTTCAACTATTAGGATTTTTTAGGATTTAATATTGTGGGTAACAAAGCAAAACTTAACAAAAAAACATCTATTTATTAAAACTGTAGTTTTAATTAATTTGCGTTTCTCTAGTCTAATCTAAAAGGCATAATGTTGAAAGGGTCGCACTTTGCATGTCAGTAACAAACCCCAAATCGAGATTTTCTCTCGAAATTTCTCGCATGGTTTCCTTTGATTAAATGTTTCATTGATCCAACAATTTAACAAACATTAAACAATCAAAAAATCCTCTTTCCATTACAATTACAACTTGACTCTCATCTCAACGATTTGTGTGATGTTCTTAAACAACTTTGTGCTTTTGTTAAAACTTGTTCGATGGGCAGAAACAGCAGCAACACCACATGCTGCAGTTGATATGCTGGTTTAAACAATTTTACTAAAAAATATGCTTTATTTACTTCTTTGATTTTAATTAGCTTTAACACATTGAAATTGTTCTAAATTTGTTTTGAAGCTGATTTAATCTTATTTAAAACTCTCAGATTAACTTTGGTTCTGCAACATAAAATTAATTCTGAACTGTGACGTTACTGCATGGAATTTACTGACAGGTGACAGACTGGATGGTAATTGATTAGATATGAAATAACACGCATACATTTGCGTGAACAACAAACAACTTCACCTTTCATAAAGTAGTTTAATAATGTACAGTAAAAGCAAACCTGCCTGTGTGTAGGGCCCTTCATGTTCACATTAAAATACATTTTTAATAAATGGACAAATAGTTAAAACAATTCCAGTTAATAAAACAACATCTATTCCCTGCAGCAAGTCCTCCTATAACTATACTGCACTACAGACAAAGATATTGCTGCCATTAACCTTGTGTACTTGGTTGTTATTGTTTTTCTTATTTTTGTCAGTGCAGAAATGACTGGTGTTTCAGTGCTTCTGTGTTTAGCGTCTATCCTGCACTAATTAATCCTCAGTCTACTCTCTTTTTCTTTCCCACAACACGCATAACTGGAGTCATGTCTGTTTTGTATTTTTCTAACTTTTTGTCTTCTCAACATATATGAACTGGTCATAAAATACATGGTTGCTCATACAAAACTTGATTGTGCTGAAGACATATATTTCCACTGCAGCCATACACTGGCTCAGAAAGACAGATTGCTCGTAATTCACTGACTTAATTCAACAACTACTGAATTTAGTTGTGTTGTAGTTGAACTTGTGTCAAATTGGTGATTAAGGAAAATGATCTGATTCTGACCATATTGACGAACTGGAAATTTTTTATTTTACTATAGATACTTACGTAGATATTTCTATCCCCTTTTTCTTTCTCTCCTCCCTTTCCATCCCCATGTCATTGAAGACTATTTCATTCCCTAAATCATTACCAGTAAAGTTTCAAGTTTAACCTCATTGCAACAACCAAAATGGTCTGCTTGTGAAAGCAGATCTGTTCGGCTATTATGCTACTCTGCTTTGGAATAATATTTGTTGTAAGCTGTAAATTAAACTGAACTGAAGTCAGTTAAAATTTTTTTTTTTTTTTTTAGCTTAGTTTCCTGTAAGCAACTAGCCTCTTCTGTGAACAAGAGAATAATAAGTTGACAGTAATTCATTTAAAAAAGGGTTTTAGAAATGAGAGAGAGATGTTGGTGTCTCCAGGTAGCTAAAATAAATTAGGATTTTTATTTATTTATTTTTTTGGAACCACAAACTATCCCACATTAGGGTCAACACAATGGTCATTAGAGTCAGGCCTTGATTAATTTGAATAAATGTGAGTTACTATGCTGCTCATTCTGAGGTTTAATGAAAACACAAGCGTGAAAAAAACACAAACAAGCAGATGCATCATTTAAACTATAACAGCAGCATAGAAGGTAAAGTGCCTGTCTGGCTGAGAATATGCCATATAATCACTTTAATAACAAGCATTGTTCCTATTTTTTTTTTTTGTTCCTTTTTTTTGCTACAGCCAAAGCTATACGCATTGAAGTCTGGGTGACAATAAATGCACAGCATCTAGAAAGAAGGTGAAAGTACAAATCTCATATAAATGGAGCCTGAAAAAATAGTACACATTGTTTGGTTTGCAAGTTTTTCAAGTATATTTGCTTTTTAAAAATAAAAAAATCTGCCATCATGTCTAAAATAACCTTGGTCAAATTGAGTTTATATTTCTTCAGTAGCAATTTTATCCAGTTTTTCTTTCTAGCATTTTAATAAAGACCATCCAGACTATCCATCCATTCTACCTAATCCTGTCTGAATACTTAAGCCCACCAACAAGTAAAGCTTTATTTATCTACCAAATCTCACCATACTGTTTTAGCCACTAGAAAGCCTGTTACTTGGTGTGTATTTGCTTCTTTTTTTTTTTTTTTTTTACTTTCAAAACCCCAAATCACAAAGATAGGGTGTTCAAATTAAAGCTAAACATTTCTGCAGATAACATATTGATCTCAAATCAAGCAGCTGACACTCATACAAGGCCAACTGAAAGCTTTAGCTGGGCACAAAATAAATTAATTATTATGATCCTTTGACATTCAGATTTTTTTGCCCCACAAGCCCCAAATTCAATCCAATCCAAGCCTTTATGAATCTAATTATCATCTTTATATTGGTAATATAAATATATATTTCCAATATGTTGAGCCACTATTTGTGCTGCTATCGTCTCCTATCTTTAAATATAGAAATATTGCCACTTTTTTTAATGAACTGAATTAAATTTATGTCACTTTTGACTTTCCATATATGCTGCCAATGAATTGTTCGAACTATTAGACTTCTGTTGTTTGAGAGTTTATATATGAGTTTTAAAATAGTAAAAAAAACTTTATTTAACAGTTCAGATTTTACAGTAGGAGCCTATTTTTACTCATGGTAGCCCAGATCTTGTAGGTGCAGCTGTGGATATGCCTAGTACTCATGTCAGTATATAGCAAATTAGAAACAGCACAGCCTCTACAGATACCTATTGCAACAGTTCTAATTAGAACTTCATCTATCAAAGTTAAACAACAGGTCCCTGGTAGAAAGGCTGAATTTCTTAGTGCCATTAAAGCATAAAAAAATGATAGAGAGCAGGCCGCCTGTGGAGGAAGGCAAACCAAAGGTCGGCTGTACCTGCAGCTTGGGGCGTGTTCCCCAGGTGAGAGTCATGTCACTGCTTCTATATCAAAGTGATAGAGCAACTACCTGAACCACAGCAGCTGGAAACATTCAGGCTGAGTATTTTCCTGTTGCTATGTGTAGTATTTTGCATTTTACTGGAGTAACTCCATAAACTCTAACCAACAACGACCAAACTATTTTATAAGAATGGGGTAGGGAGGTTATTGGCCTACTAATGTAAGAAAACGCTGGAAGAAGAGAAAATATTTTTATATAATTTCAGTATCAAGCCTATGCATTTGTCCATAAACCTCCCTTGATCAATACACACAAAAGAATCTGAACTGGTGCCTGGAACTGGGCACCCTCTCTATCCTGGGCCCAGGACAACTGTCCCATATTAATGAAGGAATATTTAAAATAGCCCATATTATAATGACATAAAATAATAAATACAAATATTTGCAAAGCATCATACAGCTTTTGAAGATAGTTTTATAATTGGATGGTATCAAAGAGCTTCTTTGTCCTGAACTTTTTAATACTTTTTGTTCTCATGACATTACGATTTAAAATGTTTTAGCTCAATCTACATAAAGCATGTTTATAAATTACCTTTCCTCAAATACTTTTTTTTTTCAGAATGTTTATTAATAGCGTATTAATTAAACACAATTCTAAATATTGAACACAAATTAAACATATTTTAAGCTGTAGTAATATGTACCATAGTTTATTAGCATTCAATGAAAACTAAGAGGTAAAACTAATACTGCTCTGCAGCAACTGAAGAACATACCTATTTTTGGTTTCATACCATTATTATTTCGTAAAAAATGACATGTTAATGGATGATTCACCATTTGGGTATTAAAAATCGATGCTCAAATGGCCAAAAGTGCTTAAATAATTATTAATTGAATAATTAGTCATGAAAGATCATCTGCGTAGCATCTAATTAATGTATTATTGGATCATTCTGCAAAATTTATACTGCAACATACAGTACTGTTATACCAATTTTCAGGAAGTATTATGTGGTCTATACAGTCTCAGAGTTGTGATGTTCATAATACAAATTGTTTTGACAAATCTCTAAACATGTACAGCAGTCTGACTCTATCTGCAGCAATGTCAAATACGTAGAAAGTCAATGTTGACATGTTATGTCCTCAAACCCTTGCATCTTTCCACATCATCAGAATGATGATGTGGAAAGATATATACTGGGAGAGTGTGTGATAGGGGTATAACTCTGGTAATATTACTCTGCTGCAAGTCACACATCTATATAAACATAGCAAGATATCTTGCTATTTTGATATTGACACCCCCCCTCCTCTCATAAAACATTGCTTCCTGAGTTGTCCAGCAACATTATCTCTACAGCAGGGCAATTAGTCATCACCTACCTTTTTTTCCTGGACTCACACAGTGAGAAATCCTCTGACTCTATAAATAACATAAATAACGAGTCTTCAATCTCTGAAAGACAACTTTTAGCCTTATTTTAATTCACAAAAGACATGCATGGTTCATAACCAGTGTATGTATGTATCTGTCCCTCCGTCCATCCATCCATCCATCCATCCATCCATCCATCCATCCATCCATCCATCCAT
>NW_015150531.1:371522-407386 GCF_000732505.1 Cyprinodon variegatus
TCCATCCATCCATCCATCCATCCATCCATCCATCCATCCATCCATCCATCCATCCATCCATCCATCCATCCATCCATCCATCCCATTATCTGCATATCCGAATGAGTATGTTTATGTAACATTTAAAAAACAGCTGCATTGACTTCCAATCTTTATCTTACACTCCTGCTGATTTTAGCTCCAGAGCTCAAGCTCTGAATCTAAAACTGATAGTCTGGATGTTCTGCCCTGTATCAAGTCATTACAGAGCACAATGCCATTAGCTGATCATGTAGTCATCTGTTACCTCTAAGAATACACTAAAGGTGAGGTCCAAATGGTTCCACATGAAATATGTGCTTCAGCCTTTATCTGAAGGACAGGTTTTCTTATATTTCTCGGCAAGGATATTTTTGTGTTGATACTGGATGAGCTACATTTCATAAAGAAACAGATGATTCATGCAACATGTCTTATTTCTGTACAAGAAATATAGTTTTATGTCATCTACAAGTGTGTATCTTTCTACTTCTTGTCATAGCTACAACTTTTTCACAGAACATTGAAAGTGGTGCAGAATAATACATTTTACAGAGAATATACATATATAGCAGACAGAGCTCAGGCATTTTCAGATCCTAGGAGCTTTGTGATAACTCTGAAAAATGGCTTCTTCTTGGCATTAAATTTCCCTGATTGAAGCAAAAAGAAAGTAAAACAAAAAGAAGCAAAATGAAGGTTAATATCAGTCAAGCTTTTGAGTCTGGTGACGACTAGGAATAAGAGGGCTCAGAACGCACCTAGAAGTTGCTGCTTGCTTTCTGAGCGGGTAAGTCAAATGTTTCGTTTGGTTTGCAGAACTGGCAACTGGTGGGCCAAGAGTACAGAACGAAGTGGGGGAGCACAAGTGCGTCTCTTTTTGGCAAGGAAGAGTAAAACTTGTAGCTATCACTCGTTAAAATATATGTTGACAAAATTAATCATTATTAAAAACATAAAAGAAAAATTAGTTTTCATTTCCTAAACTTGGTTCATCAGGGGCACTGCAATGTCAATGTGGATTAAAAAAAAGACTCTTTTATGTTTATAAGATTTGTTTTAGATTGCCCAGAATCACTTTATATAAAGTTAAAGAATAAGAGCTAAGAGAGCATTGAAGTACCAGATGGAGGTACTTAGCTTAAGATGGGAAATGGTAGACAGAATCACGACAAAGTGCAGGGCTGTTAGCTAATTGTGTTTCCCTTTGCATAATTATTGTAATTAAACAAAGAACCAAACTCTCACTTCATTTCAAAGGTAATGTCTGCTTAGGCTGAGAAGCATGGAGAGACAATTGGCCTCTGGTTCTGTTTAAATACTACAAATAGTCCAGCTTAGTATCAATTTACTGTATATATACATGTATATGCAACAGTCTTTGCTTTGGGCTAATTTTGAGTGGAGGTGATATGAATTTGTTCCCTGCCAGGTTTTACCCAATAATATGTTTGTTTTTTTCTCCAGCACTGTATGGTAAACTTTATGGTAAAGCACATTAATCTGCATGTTTGAGATGTTTTGCATTTTAAACGTTCTGAGTTCAGCTGACTGCTGATCCAAAGGCTTTGATGAACAGCAATCATCTGAATCATCTAAAGCAGAGAAAAAAAAAATAAAAAATCACCCAGGGCCTGGGTAAAAAAAAAAAAAAATATATTGTTATAAGGGAGAAGAAACATGATGAAGCTTAATTACTGTGGTTCAAATTGGGCTAGTTTAACTTCACTTTGTTTCTTTCTTTTTATTTATTTATTATTTTATTTACCAATAAAAAAAAAAATTGTGAGACTTTAAATCTCTTTTACAAGGATGATTCCCAGGCACATATACAAGATAGAAACAAGCCATTACATTTACAAACTTAAACTGTGTTTTTAGATCATTCGCAAAAACAAAGTATAAAACTAAAAAAGTTTAACACTTAAATCTGTGTGGTTTTGTATTCAGACCACACAACTAGGTATAAAATGATAAAACAGAGAACATATTTTGTGTCATTTGGAGCAGTAGGTATCCTTAGTAAATTACAAGATCAGATAAACGCATACACCATAAATAAGCACGAATACATAAGAATAAAATCCAACAAATAAATGGAAATAACTCAGAATAAACCAAATACAACCCATGCACATGTCATCTTTTTTTATTTATAAATTCTAATTAGGATAAATGAATAAAAATGACATTGTCGCCTTGGTGGTGCTTTGACAAAGAATGGTGGCATAACATTGTCCCCTTTGGTAAATGTCAAGGTTTTGTTCAGCCTCTGCCTGAACTTATAAATGACCTTATTAGACCTTATTATGTGCAGAAAAGGAAGGCCCTCGCTGTTTATCCTCTTTCATCTCTTCTTCAACCTTATTCTCTCTTTCCTTTGTTCATTTTATGTTTACTACTTTCCTCCGCAGTAAATGTGAGAAGACAGCTTCTTCAAACAAAAATATAAAGCATGGCACAAGAGTTTATGTAGCAAATACAAATAAATTTAAGGTGATTCAACTGTATAGTTGGGTAAAAAAAAATAAAAAATAGATTTAGTTAGATGATTGTTCCACTAAATTACCAGTCCCTTAAATATATAATTTTAAACTTTGATGTTGTCTAAACAACTTGAATGAAACAAGATGCAAATTCAAAGAGAAATGTGCCTCATGTAAGCATTAAAGCTACTTTGAAAATAAATGTTATGCGCTAACCATATTTCAATTAATTATTTTGATTAGGGCTATATTTCCTGAAGCTCACTAAGGTTTTTTCATCATAACTTTTTATCTTTAGATATTCCACTCTACCTTCGATTTCCAAGGACTCACTGAATCTACTTGACATTCACACCCATATCATCTGTTCCTTTTCTGGTCTCAGTGCGTTCACGCTTGAATGCATCTTGGTGTTCTAATTTATCAAGAAAACCTATGTCATCTTGTCCCCTGGTGCTGCCAACTAGCTAGTAAGCACCTTCTTACACTTTGGGCATGCAGCTCCACAGGCCCAAAACACCCGTTTTCATCTACATGCCTTAAACTATAAAACTTTGTAACACATTTTAAAAATGAAATAATGTCTGCTGTGTTTTATCCAGTAATTGGAAACAATGTATGTAGCAGTTAAACAGCAGAACCTTTTTGTCATATAGGCAGCATTTAAAATATATTTATATATATATAATATGTATATATATATATATATATTTATTTATTTATTTATTTATTTATTTATTTATTTAATTTGAAGCAAATACTGATTTGCATAAAATGATATTGCAACCAGCCTATGCTTAAAACCAAGATTACTTTACATTGTAGTGTTGGGTTCGAAATGTTAAAAATTATCCAGGAGAATTGAATGAAAAGGTGTGTTATTTTGTTTATAAGAAAATCTAAAGCTGTTTTTATCTTGTTTCCCAACCTAAAATAATTCACTAAATACAGCTAATAATCACTTTACTACATACACACCTTTGGTTGAAATATATTTGACTTTCATTGCATTTTGACTTTCTTCATGTTATAGATTTGTGATCTTTAATTTACAGAATCCTTTAACTTTCATACAAGGAACAACTAAACTATAGCTGCATACTGACATTCCTGACCTCACCATCTGAATCCTGCACCTAAAGTTAAGACTCATTAATCCAAACAAACTTCTATTGTTCCATGCTGATGAATATGTGCAATTTATCAACACTTTCAAAGTATGAAAACTGGTGCTTAGCATGGTCCTCAACTTGCGGCCACAAAAAAGGTAAGAACATTAATAACACCTGTTAAAGAGGCAAATTGTCAGTTATAATAATTTGACCTCTATTTATGAGATTGGTTGCACTCGATTAAAACAACTGATAAATTAACAATAACCTCCGATTAGTTAATATATATTCACAATCAAACTGGTCAAATTGGACAACACAAGTCATCTTAACATCTACACCTCACTGAATAAGCTTTCTGTTTCAGAGCAATCTCCATAAACCAGAAGAGAGGTGGTATGACAAACCTAACAGAATTCACATTCATTGTCATTTATTTCAGTAAATGTAAAAAAGCTAGATTTGTAAAGATCTTTCATTAACAAATGGTTCATATTCAAAATGTGTTATATTGAACAAAGAAGGTTAAAATACCACATACATGGCTGATATTGAAAGAGTGAGGCACAGCTTTGGTTACAGCTTAGTGCCTTTGTATATCTACAGGTGAAAGATGAAAAAAAAAAAACAAGTAGTGAATCAAAGATCTACAGTTAGTGAGATCGGAGTGGATCTTCATAGGAATATTTATGTTATATCTTTATACTAATGCTGTTTGGCAACCAATTACATCTGTATTTAAATGTCTATTCAGCCTATAATTGAAAATGACACTGAATGCCTGACTACAGGACAGTTTGATTAAATGAAAAATGTCATACTCTAGTCTTGACTTGAGCATCTATTGTTGGGGAGGATAAATTATGAATATCAATAGAGTAAGACTGATTAGAACATAGCGATTTATGCAATATAATACATTCATTATATGTAAATGCATCACAGTTGTACTAATGTTTAAATGAAATGGTTCACACAGCATAGCCAACCATTGTATATGTAACAATATACACGTTTATTAATCATCCTTTGCTTTAATATACACGACATGTATGTCTTATGCATGTGTTTGTTTGATTCAAATGTTTTGGCTTAATAAAAGGAACTCTGATATCAAGCACTTGCACGGTCAAATGAGATGCAATTTCTAACAGGTAGCAAGAGATGGAAGGTTAGTTAAAGCTGGAGGTTCATTTAAGCTCCTGGTTTAAGCCAATCCCTATCTGAATAAGTAAATAATAGAGCCCCTATATAAAAACGCTGCTAAGAAAAAATAAAGCAAAAATGTGGGATGTGAGAGGGAGGAGGGGAAATAGAGGAGGGGAGCAGCATGAGCAAGTGAGTAAGCGATCAAGGGAAAGGGAGCGAGTGAGTGAGAGAAAGAGAGCGAGAACTGAATTGTGAGTGGCTTACGACACTCAGTGAACAGAAGGTGCTTCTGCATGCGCTGTCAGTGTACTAGTCTGCTGCAAGGGATTGCTTGCTCCTTCGCTTCCCACATTTAACGCCCCTGCCTGCCGGACCAGCTCCAGCCTCCAGCAGCCTCTTCCACTGGGCTGACAAAACATTCGGAGATGAATGGAGTGAGCAAAACCTGCTAACCACAGGGGATGTAAGTCGGCTATAAACCGATACCAGCCACTGGAATGACAAGGAATTCTGTTACACAAGAAAACTGAGAGAAGGATTCTCCAATGTTTTTTTTTTTTTTCTCATGCTTTTGTCACAGGAGACATGATTAACATCTTAAATGGATTTAAACCTTCAAAGTAAGGGATTTCTGAGACGGACAACCATACATTTTGAGAGATCTGCTTAAACTTAATCAGAGAGGAGGAGAAAAGACTGATGCTCAGAAATTATTCCTCATCGTTTTTTCTTGTTGCTTTGGTTGTCTCTTCTTCCCTCTGATCCTTGCAGCAGAAGACTGCAGAGGAGCAAAGAGACAGAGCTCATGCATGCAGACAGGGGAACTTGCACTTCCTACCATCTCGCTGAAAGCTACTTGGATTCTTCCTCTTTCTGGCTCTTTCACTTGAAGAGAACTAAGACATTGTAAGCCTGCCAAGGATCTGGTTTCCACTGAAAAGAGAAAAGGCGGGGGGGGGGGAGAATGTGTGCCACAGTGGGGTCTTTTTCAGATTCGTACATAATTAGTGTTGGGGCACAAAGCAAGATGCTGAATGGAGATTGTCAGCTTTTTGATAGGGGTGAGTAGGAATATTTTTGAATAAGAGCTACTGCAAAGGACAGCTTCATCTTTCATCCCCTCTCCTCTCCACCCACTGCCGAATATCTCTCATAGGCAAAGAGAGTTGCTCCTAATTATTTCCTTTTGGGAAAAAATACCTCTCATTGGACTGAATGAGATTGATATATCCATCTCTGCAAATAAAATACAAAGACTGGATCAAATCATTTGTTTGATTATGTAATATGTAAAAAAAAAAAAAAAAAAAAAGATATCTGAAAGGAGCAAAACAATATCCAGAGTGGTTCAATGGACATTTTCTCCCCGACATTCCTGGATATTTATGCTAATGGATTTCCTCCTAATTGGACTGTACTTAAAGTGGCCACTGAAGAAACCCCCTGGGTTGATACTGTATTCATTGGGTATTTTTTTGAGAACTGTTCCTTTAGCAGAGGCAGTTTGTCCAAAGCTGTGCCGCTGCGACAGCAAGCTGCTGTATTGCGAGGGGCTCAACCTGACAGACATCCCCCGCAATTTGAGCAGTGCCATGGGCCTGTCCATGAGAGAGAACAACTTGACCGAGCTGCGTGAAGGCCAGCTAGCTGGTCTGTCACAGTTAACCTGGCTCTATTTAGATCATAACAACATTGACATTGTAGAGGAGGGTGCATTTGAGAAGCTGAGACGGGTCAAGGAGTTGGACCTGAGCAGTAATCGGATTGAAAGTCTGCCAAATGGTACCTTCAGGCCCCTCCCAAACCTTCGCATTTTGGATCTCTCATACAACAGGCTACAGGCCCTCGAGCCTGACCTGTTCCATGGCCTTAGAAAGCTTACCAATTTGCATTTACGTTACAACAATCTCAAATTTGTGCCAGTGCGTATTTTTCAAGACTGCAGGAGCATGCAGTTTCTGGATTTGGGATACAACCAACTGCAGGTTTTGGCTAGGAATTCCTTTGCTGGCCTATTCAAATTGACTGAGTTGCATCTTGAGCACAATGAGCTGGTCAAAGTCAACCTAGCCCACTTCCCTCGTCTTATCTCTTTACGCACCCTCTACATGCACAACAATCATGCCACAATTGTTGTCAACACACTGGAGTGGACCTGGCAATATTTAGAGAAGATTGACCTTTCAGCCAATGAAATTGAGTACATTGAGCCACATGTTTTTGAGAGTACTCCCAACCTCAAAGTCCTGATGCTTGACTCGAATCGTCTGACTTATTTGGACCAGCGCATCCTGGATTCATGGTCGTCTCTGGACAGCATTACCCTGGCAGGCAATGACTGGGAATGCAGCCGCAATGTCTGTGCCTTGGCCTCTTGGCTGAGTGCTTTCAGAGGCCAGCGTGACAGCTCCCTGCTGTGTTCAAGCCCTGACACGGCACAGGGTGAGGATGTTTTGGATGCAGTCTATGCTTTTCAGCTATGTGAGGATTCACCAGCAGAAGCAACCACAGCGGGCCTGTATGCCTCAACAAGAGATCTGGCCAAGGGTGGTTCTGTGTTTCTAGGCCTTTTTACCCCAAATCCCTATGAGGGTGAGGGTAGTGAGGTGATAACAAGTTCTTATACTGTTACAGTGGGCCAAGATGACCTGGACAGCACCATGCAGATCCACAAGGTAGTGACTGGTACTATGGCACTCATCTTTTCTTTTCTTATCTTAGTTCTCATGTTATATGTGGCATGGAAGTGCTTTCCAGCTGGAATAAGGCAACTGAGACAGTGCTTCAGCAGCCAGCGCCGTAAGCAGAAGCAAAAGCAAAGCATGCAGCAGATGGCTGCAATTTCTACACCAGAGTACTATGTTGACTATAAACCTAACCACATTGAGGGAGCTTTGGTAATCATTAACGAGTATGGCTCTTGCACCTGCCAACAACAACCTTCACGAGAGTGTGAGGTGTGACTTTGCTTTTTTCACTACATCTTTACCTGTGATTATATGGATTTACACTAAATCCCTTTTAGGATACCTAAGAGAGGGAGATGCTGTAAAACAAAAGGGAATAATTTCATCTCGGACACTTTTTACACAGCTTTTCACTGTGATGCGAAGGGAGTACGATGTACCTACCAGACTATGGTGGATTTACCGATACAGCTGTTTTGAAATCAAAAGGCATATTAGGCACCTGTCAATGGGACTTGTTGATGCCCTAAAACCCCACAGAGAGGAACATGTTTTGTGCACTGGGGGCTTTTCTCTCATGAAAGAATGTTTGAGCTTTAATGTCTCTTTCTATTTCAGAACATTAAAAAAAAAATGTTTAAAGACAAACTGGGACGAACAAAAAGACATAAAATAAGAAAAAGAAAAACAGTAAACCATTTGTATTATGGTACATACACTATTTGAGGAGCATTTAAAATATGAAAAAAATGTTTAATAAAAAAAAAAATGTAAAAATAAAAGTCTGTGTAAAATATGAAAAAAGAAGCGCAAGTGTGGACTAAAGTGAAAAAAAAATGATAATCTATTTCTTTTGTAAAGTACAAAAAATGTTTAAATAAATGAAACACTATTCACAGTAAACTCATTTGTATGTGAGAAGCCTGTCACAGAGGAGGAGGAACAATAGACGCAGTCTTTTTGCTCATGGACCAGAGAGCCATGATTCTGCACTGTATCAAACCGAAAAGAAATGATGAAATACTGGGGAAAAAAAGTAAAAAATGAATAAGGCAAACAAAAATCTGCATCTCATCACCAACTCAAACTGCTTCAGCCACATTTACTGGTTTGCCATTAATTTTTTGACTTGTTATCAGCATAGTTTTTTCTCATCCCCTCATTTTGAACATATTTACAATAATCAATTTCATTTTTGTAAGCATGCTGTAATTACATTACGTCACTAAATGTATTGCATTGAAGTAAAAAAAAAGGCAGAACAACTCTCATTAATTTTTGGCTGTCATAGAGTAGAGTTTCCACATTTTTCTCTTATAAACACATAAATCCATCAATCATTGACATCATGCACATGTAGTTAAAAATGTATTTCAACTAGTGTCCAAACTCCTGATGAAATTTCCACCAGCTTCAAGCAATATTTGCACATGCGGTGTTTACCACTGTGTTTTCATGTGTTATAAAATGTTTGTTGAATACAAGGCCATGTAGAGGTGTGTATGTGTGTGTAAATCCTTCCTCTGGTCTTCACTGTGTAAATTAGCGCACTAAGAGATGTGGCATTTCCTGGCTCCTGTAAAATGAACAGTGTGCTGCGTGAAATGGGGTTGGGGGTTTTGATGGGTAGGTGGGTGTGGTGGGAGGTGGGGGGTTGATCACAATAACTGTAGAAAGAGGTAACACACTGCTCTCTAGTGTGCATATTCTCCTACTGTGACTGCATCTTACATTCTGTTCACCGTGTTCTGCAGATTCCTACGGCAGGGGCAGCGTAGGTATACCAAAATTGCAAATGCTTTTCTGTGAAAACGATAATTTTGCATCATTCTGTGATATTTTGAGATAAATAAAAAAAAAATAGATGTTTATGAATTCTAAGTCAGCGAGAATAAATGTGTTATGAGAAATCACTGATAATCATTACACCCCTCCCCAGTTTCAAAAAAAGTACTTTGACAAACTTCTCAAATATGAACAAAAGAAAAATTCTTAGCATAGATGGTAATCATGCATTCCCAATGAATATGCATTGAAAGGATCCAAAAGAATCAGGTCAGGGTGAAGAATGGTTTGATTTGGTTTAAACTGTTGGAACATGTTAGAGGTGATACAAAGCCTGGAGCTAAGATCAGCCTAATGAGGAGTGATAAGGATTAATGGTCCCACAGGCAATCAGGTCTGAATGTGGGGGGAAAGAATTTGGAAGTAAATTAGGATAGTCTTAACATTTAATACTACACATTTTGAAATATAATATATGTATCCGTCAGATGGTTTTTGCAATTAATTTTGACATCACCTAATTTTCTTTTCTTTTTTTTTGTTAAAAAAGCTTAAACTTAGCACACATATTCTTGTGTCTTTTAAAGAAAATACTATTGGAAGTCTAAAAGGGTCATATGAGGGTCAAGGAGGTTTTAGTTTGTTTTAGCTTGGTGGAACATGTTAGAGGTGAAACAAAGCCTAGAGGTAAGCTTAGCCTGAAGTGAAGAGATGAGGATTTAATTGCCCTGAGGCAATTATGTGTCTGAATGTTCAACAGGAAAGAAATTTGTCAGTAATTTAAAATAACTGTATCTTAATAATTTGGTTCCCATCATAATGACACAGAACATATGTTGATGAACTTGAATACAAATTTTAATGTATATTTTTTTTGACAGTGCTGTCTGTAAAATGAAGTTCCAGAAATAATATTTAATTTGAAAATTTTTATTTTAGGCAAACGCCTTAGTGATAATATAAAAGTAATGTATAGGACTAATGGGGCAAAAAATAGGCTACAGTATAGACATACAACCAACTACATGCTCTTCCCCTCTTGGCTGATATCCACTAAAACTACTAATATGTCCTTATTGAGGAGAGGGGCTATGTTTAAGGTATATGTTTGGTGTTACACTGGAAATATGTTCAGTTTACTCTGGTTCTATCAGCATTTATCTACACACACATAACTCTTTCAAGCTTCATTGGAATCTAAACACCATATAAAATAACCTCAGCTAAGCAAGCTGCATTAATGATTACTCTTGCACAAGTTATTAAAACAGGTTAAAAAAGTGTAAATTTTCTTGTCAAACATGCCATGCAGTTTCCCCAAAGTCATATGGCAATGTTGTGTCATGTAAAACATTGATTAACTCCCATAAACACATTTATTGTCAGAATGAGGTGCTAAAGTAGCAAAACCACCTCCCACTGCAGATTTTTTGCCTTGAGTCGTGTTTTTAGGGAACGATAATGGTTCAAAGCTGCCATGTGTGAATTTATGATCCATTTCATATTTATGGTAGCAAAGGTGTTCCACTTTAAGACTCAACATGGCAGTTAATCATAACCTGTCAGATCATGTGAATGCAAATGCCTGCTCTAGCCATCATGACAGGGACATAGATTTATTTCATCCTCACATCCTGTCAAGAATTTCTGCGCCGTTTGAGTCCATTACAGGCCCTTCAACACGAAACTGCAGGCTAAATTTGACGCTGAAGCCTCATTTATATAAATATTAGATGATGCTTGACACTGAGTGCCAGTACTGGTATGGCTATTGATTTCAATACACTCTTTTCTTAAACAAGCAAGTGGGGCGAAAGGTGATCGACAATGGCTTTGAATATTTTAATAGCACTGAATCTTCTGTGCTGACATTAAACTACTTTGGTATTCTTACTATCTCTGCTCACCTTTACCTTCGTTCACTTGTCTCTTTTTGCTCTCTCTATGTTTGTAAAGTGCGACGAATAGAGAGAAAAACAACAATTCATCTAACTGACAACAGATCTGCTTGACCTGTGCTTGAGGTGATGATTCCCTGAAGGGAGATAGGTGCTCTCAGACAGCATCCATTATAAATGTTTTGATTGATGAGCCTCAGTGAAAATCAATACAGATGAATGCTAACCAAAAGGATCACTGTGACAATGTACAACAATGTACTCCACCCTGCTTCATATTTTCATAATTAAGTTGAAAATTATCATTAAAACCATTTGATTAATGTAAAAATACTGGGGAATTGGAAAATGATCTCTTTATGTGTCAGTTTGGTGTCAAATACACTCATCAGGATGCTACTAATTCAAAAATTATTTTGCAAATTTTGTATTTTATTTGGCTTAACGGTTTTATGACAAGAGAGCAGAACATGTCAGAACTGCAGCTGTTTTGTAACTGAAGATATTTAGGGCAGAATGCACATCTTAATGGATGTAAAGCTATTGTTTTGTGTTCAAACATTAAAATCTCAAACGCAGAGGTGTAGAGGTATTTGTGCAAGTATGTTTATCATTACAAATTCTGTGGTTTTCTAAAAGTCCATGTTTAATAGCAATAAAGGTAGAAGTTTCACTAAAATAAAGTGGTGAAACTGAGACTGTGTTAAATAAAGAAAAAGCTAGAGATTCGCCAATCAAAGGTTTGTTTAGGCAGATTTCCATTTCTCCCTAAATCCAGAAAAAGCTTCTGTCCCTATACAGTATATGCTCAAAGAAATGAAGACATTGCCACCTTTTACATAGTTTGTTTCATTACAGTTAGCTGTTGAACATTTAATAAGGTAAAATGGGTGACTTTGCAGCATTTGTTCAGCCTTCCTGTTCTTAGCTTAAATTATGTTCCCTTTCCCTCTCTCACAACCTAAATGCATCACAGACAAGTCTCTTTACTTTAAAAATGTTTTTGGCAGAATTCAACTCTATTTTAGCTTCCTTTTTAAACATTGTTCATGTGCTGGAGACAGCTCCTTTTCAACAGTCTTTCTGCAGCAACAACTACCATATTGTTGAGCGGTGCTAGTACTATCTAGTAGCATTTAAGTTTCATATATTTACAGATTTAAAAAAAAAAAAATCAAGATTGTTTTGCCTTTGCTATCAGCTTGTCAAGTTAAAAAGCATCCAGTCTCTAGGTAAATTATCAGCTGCATTACTGGTAGAAAGAACTTTTGTGTATGTACTGCAATGGGTTGAATGAATGGTTGAGCAGCACCATCAAACAGAACCTGCAGACTCAAACTGTATGGAGAGTTGCCAACTGAATTATCTATAAACACGTTAGCCACACAATCAATCAGCAAGCACAGCAGTAAGAGCTGTCAGCGTCTTGTGCCTTGTTGAGAATAGAGCAAACTAGGCTGCGAATTACAAAAACAAAAGCAGAACGTAAAGCACACAAAAGGTGATGCCTGCAGTTTTATGTCAGAGTGTCAGCACTAAGTCCCTAAACAGCGGTGTCAGTGACAAAATGTCAATCTGTGCATCTTCAGGAAATGACTTGCATTTCGACTTACAACAAGGAAGCCCTTAGAGACGCAAGCAGATCCTTAAAAAATAAATTAACCCGGCATCCTGTGAGAGGTATCGATCAGGCAACATTCTGCTTTCTCATTGCGACTGGGGCCGTTGCAGCATAATAAACACTTAACACCCCCTCATAACTGGATGGAGAGCTAAATCATGGGTGGCAGTGTGTACTGCAGTGGGCTGCAAGGAGCTGATGATGACTAACGACAGTGTGGAGGCGGCTTTCCTCAGCTCCTTTTTTAACAGGTGGTGTTAGAAGGATCAATACCTTAATCATTATCAACATTCTTTTTAAAATTCAGAACCTCCAACATACTTTGCTCCTTCGCTCTTTCTTTTGTTTTATTCCCTTTTATGTGTTTTCCCAAAATTCGGATTATTAACAATGCAATATCATCCACTGGCAAAATCCTGATGTTCGTATAACCTGCCTACAAACAGGGGATTAATTAAAACAAGACATACTCGGGGACTTTTACATTTGGCTGCAGAAGTGAAGCTTAGAAATCAAATACAGTCAAAAATAACAACTTAACTGGAAAAAAATGACAATGGTCCAGTAGAGCTGTGTAATTATATTCATTACATAGACTAACTCTCCAGGCAGCCTATAGGTCTCACTTCCCACTGCTTCATTTGCATGCACCACGCAGATCGAACACTGAATTAATAACAATGACTCAGGAGTCATTATTCCAACACACATATTGTACTGTGGGAAGAGAAAGTAGTTGCTGCTAAATATGAAGCTTGATAAAAAAAAATAAAAAACAGGGATAAAGTTAGCTGCTGAATATTCATTACCCTGACGCAGACAGTGTCTAAGAAATCATAAAAATGTTGTTAGGCTACTACTTTTCTATTTTTTAGTAGGAAACCAAATGCTTTTGTCCGGATTAGCCTATGCTGATGAGCTGCCTTGCTTTTAACATTAACGCTGGGGTCACTGGGTGAGATAATACATGTCCTAGCAACAGCTGGGCCTGCATCTGGGGCTTCATGTAACCTGCATAAGAGCAGATGTGGGTCAGTGCCTTATATTCAGAGCATTAGCGTGGCTAAACAACAAAGCTTTATCTCAGGCAGGACATTGGATTTTCCACTCATTTATCATTGTTATTCATACCTTTAGTGAAAAATGTTGCACAAGCTGATTGGATATTGAACAAATCCAAGACAATAATGGCTAAACATGTTAGCATCTCATGAAGTGATGATGGTTCTTAATCCCTTCTGTGTTGCTGATGAGAGAGGTTTTATACATTTTTCCTACAGCTTTTTATAACACAGGTTACTTGTTTCATGACTACTAATTTTAATCTGATAATGCTGTGCATAAAATAGTAACTACAAAAAAATTTTACAATATATTTCAGTAAAAAAAAAAAAATCACACAAACCATCTTCTAGTAAAAATAGCTCATATGAATTTTTTTTTTTTGGCAGAGCCTCACAGTGAAAAAGGATGATTAGGCCAAAAAACCCCAAAAAACTTTGTTGTCTCTCCAAATAATATGAAAGCTGATTAAATTATATTATCCTGAAAACATACAGCCATGTAGAAAAGTAACATATGAAGCAGATAAAAACATCATCATCATTTCAAATCTGGTGCTTCAATATTCATGAAAACATGTCCTGGGCCTAAACCATTTATGTCAGCTGTTTTCGTAACTAGATATGTCGAGGTTCGCTTAAAGTGCCAAACCATTTTCACTGAGATTTTCTCATTGAACAATTTTGTATCAACTGTGTTGCAGAGTCTTTATCAACTTTCTTGGTAAACAAGTTTGTCATGAATAAAAATATCTTTCATCAGATTATTTATTTCAGTTATCATCTCAAGAAGTGAAACTCAAGGATAAACACTGTCAATGCACATTATATGGTGCATTTTTTCCCTCCAAATTCAAATTTTCCTTCCAACCAAACTAAGTGGTTACCTTTGAGGTGTTTATCCCTTCTTCTTTTTCGCTCAACAAATCACCTACAGTATTAGTTAGTTAAATACAGCAGTCTGTGGACATCCTGCTTCCTTAGCAATAGCCTTTTGTGACTAATGCTCTTTTTGAAGGTCTCTTGGAAAACTGTTCAGTCGAAAATAATCCCAGGGAATAAGTAGGCAATGACAACATTTCCGTTCATATTCAATACTGTCATTTTTCTGAAAAAACTTAGGTGTCTTTATCTGTTAGCCACATTTAAATGAACAAAAATAAAGACTATTTAGAAAGTGTGCCATGCACCTTCATTGGGTTTCATCAATGCATATAATTACTGAAAGAACAAACTCTCCTGGGTCAAAGGTATTGGTCGAGTGGTTTACCCCCAAAAAGGTCACCAATCCTTCACTGAGCATCAAGACAACCATAGGACACAAGACCATGCACACTCACTAACAATAATACACTATCCAAGGGCAACTAATCTGACATACAGTATTAACTTTTTGAAATCCTTATCTCCTAGGAGGCACCAGTACTTGCCTACACATTGTTTCTGCCTGAAAGGTGTGCCACAGCAAACTTTTAATAACTTCTCCATGTATCATCAATGTTAGAGGCTCAAACAAGACTTGCTCCTCATGGAGCCCGGAGCTGAAACTGTATGGGTATAGTAAGTGACACATTTATTTGGTGAGCCAGATTGAAAATGTGCAGCACTTAGGTTTGATTTTCAGACTATTTTTCAAGGACTGTTCCCCTTAAATCTGGGAAAGGAGGGACATTCAATGGAAACTTCCTGAGATGATAGGGCTATGTGTCTAGCGCCCGCCTACCAAGGTTAGGTTTTACCAAATCCCATCAACAAATGAAAACTTTAGCAGACATCATGAGAAACCCTGTGAACTTATGCTTTAAATGCTTTCACTGTTTGTCTTTCAAAGATGAAATCGTGGATTCCGACAAAACAGACATGATAGCAGCAGCTACACCTGCGTCCTTCTGTACTGTCATGTTTATTTTGATATAGCTGTGGGCTCTGCAGCTCTTGCTTTCAGTGTCTCCCACTTTAAACCATAATACTGCAATGCAATAGGCCGAGCTGTTTTGGGTCAGTCAGATTGATTCTCGTGTGTTTGTTTGTGAACCAACAAATTGCACATATTTAGCTTAAAGAAAAGTTATACGAAATCCCTGTAATAGGGATTTCATATAACAGCTTACTTTCATTATAAAAAGCAGGGGATACCTTGAAGTTAAACAGTTATCAAAATATGATCCTACAGAACATAATTCAAAGAAATTCAAATTTTTTTAGACAAAAAAAATCATTATGTTTACAGAGCAGATGAATAGTTTTTACACAGTCAAACCAGATCTAATTAGCATGTTTATGGAGACTCTGAAAGTTATAGAGCTTGGGAAGTTAGACTTGGACACATACAGACTGTGGTTTAGATTGTTTAGGGAAATCTCAAGAGTCAACTTTAATATGTGAGTCTTCTGCCGGGCTAAACCAACATTTATCCCAACATATTGTGACCTGCAGCTTAAGTTAATGCTTGTATTCACAGAATCTTTCAAAAAGTTCTGAGATTTAGAAGGGAATCCGGATCATCTCCAACATTGTAAGGATTTTTCCTTGGACAGAGGTGCACCTTTGGTAACAATGTCATTGAAATGTTATAACTTTTCAAGTTATCCTGTGCACAGACAGACATACAAGCACAACATAGCACAAAACAACCCCCTAAAAACATTACCTCTTTGGTGGAGGTAATTATGGCATTATCTCACACATTATTTTAATGTGATTGTATTAACTTGTAAGGTTCCTCTTCGATTCACCTTAATTTTTAGTTACTTGATGCATCATTTAAGGCATTTGTCTCTTATTTGGTGCAGATGTAACTAATTTATCAACAAGTGGCTTAGAGAGAGTATTTTCACCAAAATACAAAGAAAAAAAAAATATATAAAACTATTTAAAAAAAACCTCTATATTCTCACAGGTTACCTTTTAAACAAAGCATATGCTCTTCTCAGATCAAGACCAATCAAGATCATATGAAAGTTATGCACCAAAAAAGCCACAGAAACAAAAGCGTTTTTATGCATAATTCATACTGAGATCATCCAGTGCAAACTTCAGATAAGATTTTAAAGGTTGTTGTGACCACGAGGGTTTGCTTTGAAATTCAAAGTTAACACAGGTTAAGGGAAGTAAAAATAGGCAACATTTATCATTTCCCATTTATCTGATCTGTGTCAGAATGAATAAAAGCTATTCTAGCTGCTCTCCTTGCTCCCTCTTTCTTCCCTATCTTTGAGGCCAGATTGGCATCTCTCCAGTAGCCTATGAGATTGGCTGCATAAATGGAATTGCCCCATTCGCCAAGTGTCAGCTGAGGAAAAAAAGAAGGGGAGGAATGTGCACGCTGTTTACAAAATCACAGGGTTTGAAATGCAACAAGTACTTAAGATGCAATTCCATACAGCATTGTTAGTGGGTCATCCCATGCACAAAAGCTAATCCAGCCTAGAGGCTTCAGCAGAAACACGAGAGATAGACTTACCTGTAATAATGGATGGAAAGGAGAGCACCAATGGATCCAACAGGAAAGCGTAAAAGAGACAGAGAAAAGGAAAAAAAATGCAGCTTGTTAATCCCAGACCTTAATTTAAAATTTGCACAATACTTGAGTTTTAAAATATGCATAAATAAAATGATTTGTTTAAGAGAGCAGTTCACAAGGATAAATGGGAAATACATGAAGCAAAATGCTGATGTGAGATAGACAAAGTACAAAATAGGGTTTGAACTGTGCCTATCAGAGAGTCATGAGAACTATAATTATACTGACTGTGTCATAATTGTGACAGCTGTTGTATTCAATTGCAAAAAACAAGACAATAAAGATCAAAAAGATCACACTTTGTGGTGGAACTGAGAAAAGAAAAAGCTATTAGTCGATAGTAAAAATGGCATCTCGTTCAGCCTCACAAGCAGAAAAAAATCTAGCCAAGTTTATAACACTCCCATGGTTCTGTGCAGACTAACAGTATTGAACAAATGGAAATAAAGGCTTGATCATTTATCACTGTCACAGGAAACTAGTTAGCACTGGAAACTGACACCGTATAGAGGCTAGACTGCTTTATTGAAGTTTTATTTTCACTGCTCTGCATAAGCAGAATATGAGAAATATATATCTCCCAGGTGTCTTTGTTTTTCAGGTTATAGCGGCTGGTCTATTTGAATGGAATGAGTTCCAATAGGCCAAATAAAAAAAAATCTATGTTTGAATAAATAAACATTCATCTTGAGGTACAGTTTCTCATCAAAATGATCATATATATTTATTTGATTCTGCAAATAAAGGTACAATTTAACTTTATTCTTTTCTGTTAATTTGTATATATACCTATTCACAAACTTTTAATTTTTGCATCAATGTCATTTACAAGAGCAACGGAATAAATTCAAATCCTCCAACTTCAGTTCATTCCCAACAACAGATCCATTTCATTGCAGTCAATTTCAACACAAATTATTTTGCAGTACAATGAGATTCAGGTGGTAAGTTAACCTGGAATGCTAAACTCAAATTCACTGACTCACTACTTCAGCTGCCAGCCTCAGAAAAGTGAGGCTTTACTTTTGCCTGAAAGTGAACAGTTGTTTTACATCAACTCAGCTAAAATCTCTATGTTTTGTAAATAAACCGTGAATTTCTCCATTGGTGGTTGATTGGTGTACATTAGGATAGTGAAGTTGCCCAAGGTAAAGGCAAACATTACAGCTCCTTAATGTTCTTGCTCCACTTGTATTCATATAGGGCAGGTCATTGAAACCGCCCAGGTGAAATTCATGGACAAACTATTAGGAGGGATCAGGCCACCTTTTGTTTTTTCCCCTAATTCTTTGTTACACCTACAGTATATTAATCTCAGTGCTCCCCTTCCTCTTTAAGAAATAAAGAAGCCAGTTGGATGAGAGGCGAAACGACTTCGAGAAGAATTCAGTCCAGTTTCCTTAACTGGACTCTTCAAGTTTCAGCATGACCTGGATGACTAAGAATCTTCACAGATATGAAAATCTTCATAATTATTAAGGTATAATAAAGGTATAGTGGAGGATGTTCTTTTTAAGGGTGGATCATCAAAATAAGTGGTCCTTCCAACTGTCAATCATTCTTATGATATGTTTACATAAGGCCGTCCTACATGCTGGTCCCCATTCTCACTTACCGGTGGTGAGTCTGACAGAGGAAAAATTGCAAATCTACCCTTGAAAAGTAAGCTTGTATGAGCGATGCAAACAGCAACTTTTATAGAGCATGCAAAAGGAGCAAAGGGCTCTAAATGCTCTTGCATGCTGGTTGTCCATGTGATTTTTTTTTGTAAGTGGAGAGGGCGGGTCTTTCAAAAATTTGCAAAAATCCTCAACCATAGCTTTAACTGTCTTGATTGAACTTTTTTTTTTAGAATGCTGTTTAATGAACACTGTATTAATTGGATTGTTAAGTGGAACACAAAAACACTGCCAAAAAAAAAGGAATACCAGAGCAGAATTAAAGGCTGATTGGTCATGCTATGGTGGCTGAAGAGAAGTGGACCCACATATGAAACTATATAGAAGCCCAAAGTGCAATTTTGAATGAGTTAAATATTTGGTTCTCTTGAGACATATGTTTTCACAAGGTTGGCCAAAAAAATTGGTTCTTACAAAGCTGAAAGGACTTTAGCAATCGAAACAAGGCAACAAATAAAGCTGCTGCTTGTGGCATGCAGATAAAAATCTGCTACAGTTCAAACATCCTGTAAAAATACTGTATTAAATCAGCTTAATACGCATTAAAATAAAAGATTTTAAATGTCAACGTAATACATTGTAAAATTAAGTTGACAATAGTCTTTTTTTTTTTTTCTCCATACAGTAACAACTGTTTTCACTTCTACTTTCTGTTAGACCTTGGCGTTACAGTTTGTCAATATCAGTATGCAGAGGCATACAAAAACAACACCCTTCATAATCTTGCAAAAAGCAACACATCATTAAAATTCAAATTTAAGCTGTCATCACAATTATTCAACATTAGACACCTTCTAAATTGTTGGACGATTTACCCGACACCAACGAAAGATGATGCCATTTTTTGAGAGGCGTATGAATTCCACTGGAATTTATTTTAAAATATGTAAAAAATTTACATTTTTTTGAGTGAAAATAGTTCATCCTTAGTGGAGTAAATCTCACTGTGGCTTTTGCCGTGGAACTCCATTGGCAGAGTATTCACACAGTAAGCTGAAAACAGCTTTTAGATTACTGCTAATGAGATATTTTAGGAATCTGCCCATAATGCCAGTCATCTGTGAATGTGTAAGCTGGTACATAATGTTGGTGTGTCATCACAGAGAGAAATAAGGTTCCAGAATACAAACACCACACAATCCATCTTACTATCTAAATAATGTTGTTTTTTGCTATTGTACATTTTTATAAGATCTATATGCTCTTGCATGTCTTCTTTAAACTGAACTTTTGACTGCCATCATCACCTCCCTTTCCTTTATTTAACGCCTTTGTGATTTTATTTGATTTAATTAGTGCCCTTTAACAATGGCTAAGGGATGTGGAGGCTTTAATGTCAGTGACAGACGACATTAAATCCATCAAATCAAAATGCTATTCATCCCTCAAAAAATGGTGTTTATTCAGTCTGTTTCCTTTTTTTTTTTTTTCAATTGACTATATTACTGTTTATACCCTTAAAAAAAATAATTAATCAGACACATAAAAAAGCAAACAAAAAAAACTGATGTTGCTTTGCATATCCAGAGAATCAGTAATATGGGAAACAAAAACTGGCCACCTTCTCAGAACGACTCTAAAGATAATGAAAGTTTAAAACTGATTCATGAGAGATACAAAGCAGACAAGATGTGAAAGAGTATTCTTGTTACCATGACAATGCTGCTTTTGTTGTCCACTTGCAAAGCTAGGTTCCTTTTGACATAGTTGAAATATATAACCAAACTATAAACAATGAGCAGCTGTGCATAGTTTTTTAAATATTAACAATTACAGACGAATATATACAATTTAAAGGATTACTATTCTGAGCTGCATCTACAATAAGTTTCTATTACTCTTCCATATTTTTTGTGATTGTCGACTCATAGTTTGTCCCAGATCATAAAGCCATTGTTTCTTGTAGAAATCATTATTTCTTCTAATAGAGAAATCTAAGAAAATTCTCCTAAGAAAAAAATGAAACAAATCTGGTACTGTAAAAAGGGAACTGAAGTACTGAGTGATTAATTACATCTTATTTATCATCAAAACACAAATAAAGTGCAAGTAAATGATAAATTCAACATTATCTACTGACTATCTGTCTCAGTCTGGTCTGAGACTGAGGTCTGGTCAGTCTTGATGCAGTTAGTTGTGATGGTAAGAGCAGCAAAAAAAAAGTATTCAAATAAAAGTAGCAATGTTTCACAATATTACTCAAGTAAAAGTAAGTGATTTCCTTTCCTATATATATATATATATATATATATATATATATATATATATATATATATATATATATATATATATATATATATATATATGTGGGCTTAAAGTTTGCAAAACAGCAATATTGAAGAACTAGTCAATTCAGCTATAAAGGAAGTCAATTATTTAGCTCCTTTTTCTTTATTCTCTGCTTTAACCAGCAGCTGTCACTGACTATAATAACATGCCATATATTCATGAATGCAATCATGTCAACTTGTAAGGAGGGCAACTTCAAGAATGTCAGATAGAAGGAAATGCAGATGGCATATGCAACACAAGTTAGCTGTTGCTAATGAATTTAAGATTAAGTGTCAAGTGGCTAAGATGAGTGGCATCCATGTGAGTGATGAATAACCATAGGGACATTTTCACAGTTTCAACCAGCGACAACCACATCAGGTATGATTTAAGTCATTTCTTACCATGAAAATATAAATCAAAGAGGGGAAAAAAAGTCACTTTGGTTAGCAAATGTCTGGAATTTCTCTTATACTTGATGAGTTAGTGGATATTTTTTACTCAGAGATTAAGCAAAAACATATAGGTTCTCATTCACCTGGCAAAGCTATATTCAAATGTCCAGATGAATTGTGGGTGTGTAGAAAAAAAAAGTACAGACTTGACAGTGTAGGAATCCTATCATCTAAATGATAAACCAGATTTAGAAATACTGTTGAAATCTCAAGTATTTAAAATTAGCTGCTGATATACAGGGGGTTTGGGATTTACATACGGAATTTATCCTCACAGATAACAAAAACAATACAAAGACATGTAGACAGAAAAGTTGGTGAAAATTAGCATGTATGCAATATTAATGAATGGCTTCTGCAAAATTAAATCAACCAGAAAATGTACTTAATGGCCAGAGATCCCCTTTCATTCATGTGATAGAACTAGGACATCTGGGTTCTTTGAATACTTTCAGTGTTTTTATTATTATTGTATATTATTATACAATACATATATACAATGTGTATTTTATTATTATTATTCATTTTATAATTTTTATTATCAAAAAATGTATGCCAGATAAAAGGGAGTCCAACTGTCCCTCCACAGAACTACCCTATTCATACTCTCAAAGCCACAAAGTCTTAATATAATAGAATAAAACATAATAGAATACAATGAACAGAATACATTTTGAAAAAAAAAAATTAATTTAATCGAACTCATCATCAAAATGGTTACTCCAAGCCCCTGCTACAGGGCTTAACGGCGGGGTGGTGGGAATGAAACAGCACATTAAACTGGGTTGAAGCATGCAATTCCCCCAAAAAGGCATTTGCTGCACTCTGCATGCATCAAGGACATGCAACAGCGAGGTCGGGATCATACACCGCCAGAATACAGAGTAAGTTAAGCTCTTGTGCACGGTTTCAAGAATTTAATTTAGGTCTGAAGGGTATGATAAGATAGCATTAGGTGGAATTCTGTTTTCAAAATTACAAGACAATAGAACTATCACAAATGAATCATCTACAAACCAGACGAACTTCAACAGCAGGGATCACATAGTAACACCTGCAGCTTGCTGCAGGATGTACAAAATAGGTTGTGATTTGTTCTGCAGAGAAAATAAGTTCCTCTGCTCTGCCTTATTTGCTGACGGTAGCACAGAGTGAAACCCTGGAAGCATCTTTAACCTGTTGCTGTGCAACCACACAGTCAGCTGCATTTTAGTTCATGTTCATCTGACTGCAGCCATTAAGAAGGGATAAATGCTGTTTTTTTCCTACCGTTTCCTTTACTGTACATCAGTAGCTCTGGCGCCGAAGAGAAAAACAGATGTTCTCTATTATTTTTAAATTGTTTTTGTTTTTTTTGTTTGGTAAATTTCAGTTTCCTAATTCTGCTGCAAAGGGTGTAGAAACCTGCTACGATCTAAGATTTCATTTGGCGAGTATATATTTACCTATCAAAGGCTTATTAAAGTCTTTACTGTAGTTTAAGTGAAAATAATCAAAAATGGCACCTCACCCTGCAAAACAGTAAGTTATGTGGTCATTTGCCACTGGGAACCATATTATCAGATTTAAATATTCAAGTCTATTAGTTATACAACATGTAATAATGCAAATTTAGAATATTGAACCCAAAGCTAACAACAATACATTTATCTAAATTATGAATCTGGCAAGGTAAAACCTAAGGGTAGGCAACGTTTCAGAGTGACTCTTTAAATGCAATCAAAACAGAGCTGAGAATAAGCCTCACTGTTTAAGGCAATTTCACATGCATGTAGCTTTCAGGCAAGTGTTAAGTTGTCCCTTACTGTAAGCATTTGGGACTGGAGTGTGGGAGTTGTTGTTTAAAAGCTGGCACTAATGAAACCCATGGGCCTGTGATGACAATGGGACAATGTGTAATGAGGAAGAACTCGGTCTAGTCTGTGCTTTGTGTTTGGCATTGTTTGTATGACCATACAAGGCTTTGTACTTGGGGACTTCCATTGCACAGATAATAATATAAAAATAGTATTGATTTCAGGCCTTAAGTATATTAGCAGTTCTCTATATATTCCCTGCATCAACATTTAGTTTGAAATGTCTGCATTTACCATTGAATTTGTCTGTATTTAGGTACATCTCTGGGCTTATTAAATCAAAGTCCTTCGGAGCCTGTAACACCATCTGTGCATGGTTTATCATTAGATATGGACTGGTGTGTGATTCTCAAGACTCTAGAGTAGAATGGAACTGTGATATGCTTCTTAGTATGGACTAAACACTATCATCTTGCTGGCTCAAAGATATTAAGACTTAATTCCATTTTGTTGGAAAAGGAGGATCAGACCTGATACTAGCAAGGTGTCCATAATGAAGCAACCAGTGAGGGTCGTTCTAGGTACCTTTTCTGCAGAATATGATACCTGCGCTAATGACAATAACAGTAATAATAGTAATACAGAGAGTGTAACAAGCTGATATTAAGGTGTATTCTTTGGACTATCTGCTTAGCTAGCCACCATTTGGTAAAGTTTAAAGCAGTTGTGTTCCACTCAAGTAGTCCAATGTCTGGCAGGTTTTAGATTCTCTTATGAAGATAATTATAAATGTCGAATCATTTGCTATCAATTTATAAATAGGCATAGAGATGAATCACTCTTTTGGTTCAAGTGCTTCATCATAACATGGGCAATCATGTTTAGATCAGGGTAAATATGCATACATTTTTTTTTTCTTCCAACTGACTAGATGTGTTCAGCAATAAGTAAGGGAGGGGCAGCAATGCCTTACTCTGCAAATATTCATTTTGTAGGATAAAATTCTTATCACAGTTCAGCACAAGATGATTGCTCTGACTGAATTATCACTTTTTCCTCTCAACTCATGAGGAAAACCTCCTCACTGTCTAGCCACTGTTAGTCAAAAATCCATAAGTATCTTGGCTAATCAGCATTCAGCATCCAGCTTCAGGACCTGGCCTGCTCCATAGACCCCCTGAGAGGTTTAGCTTCACTAGAAGTGACGTGTTATGCTGTGTTATCCGATCAGTGCTCAAACTTCAACAAAGATTGACAGGCAGATTCCTACGCCTCCACAGCGGAGGGGAGATTGTGTCCGAGAGCGGAATAAACAGCTGATTAATGCACAACATACTCATGAAATCAGAGCAATTTTAGAGCACATTTAATGCAGATGAAGGAATTAATTTGTGAAGTTTGAATATTATTATTTTAACAATAATTTTACACAATTTTGAGGGAAGGTTTAACCTCTGTAGTACCCAGTGAGATGTCACCACTGATATAGCAATACATCAGTAAGCAGCCCATGCCAGTGTGTATACTAGTCAGAATCTAGTAAGCATTTAAGTAAGTAAGTAAATTTTACATTTAGCTATGATTGCAAGTACCATATCAAATTAAACATATTTTACCTATATTTATTCTAATTTCATGACTTACTCTAATATTGCTATTGTGAAAAAAAAAATCCACCTGTATGAATGCACACACTGAACATACGTTCTCATGTCCCTAAAGCTGAAGGTAAAATGCGTAGGAATGAGAATTGCCTCATCTTTTGTTGTTTCGAGGACACTAGATAACTCTAGCTTATCTGCAAGGCATATCTGAGAAAAAGAGAACAACCAAGGCTAAAAGAGGGTTAAAGGTTTGGAGCGCAGAAAGTTGACAAAGCCAAAACCAAATCCAACCAGATGGTCCACAGAACAAGTCTAGCCTAGAGCAACACACCCACCCCCTCACCCCATTTCACTGTACACTGTAGCTCGACTAAACTACAAACATTTACTTCCTTCATCTGCAAATTTGTACAACATATTCATCTGAAAACATCTGTTTTCCACAGCAGCTGTGTGGTGTATCAAAAACATCATAATGTGAATGTATGATAAAATGTTTTTTTTTTTGTCTTTTTTTCTCTTTAATAAAGAAAATAAGGGTTCAGTAATATATAGCCATAAAGAATTCTCTCAATAGTTAAAGGATTCTTGTTGGTTGTGTTGTATGCCTACATACATCATTTAAAGGTGAGTGTGGTGATAATGGAAGAGGCATGTCTAACCATCCTGAACAAATGGTTTTTATTTTCTCGGATGAAGCAAAGCACGAAGTAATCAGTGAGAAACCTTTTTTGCCCCACACTCACAAGCCCACACACAAACACATCCCACACTCGCAGATATACTGAGAGGAAAATCTAGGCCTGTTACTGGCCACACTGGCAGACTCATCTATCAATCATTAATTAATGGTTGGGCCATCTCCCTGAAACACAAGCAGCCCCGCAGTCACACAGGCATACAGACACAGAGTCCCGGCGTCATGGACAGACACGATTCAGAGTGAAATCCCAAAAGCCATTTCATTAAACTGAGCCGTGATTCAATAGCTGTAATCATTTATTAAATGGTTACTGGAAAAAAAAGATATGCTATGACAAAAATCCTATAATACTGCTCTGCGGTGGCACTAAAAAGACCAGTGAGTGCAACAATCACATAAACAAAATCATTTTGTACCGGTAAATAAAACAGCTTAGTGCATTTCGGGCTTTTGGGAACATTTTAAAACATGGAGCTATTTTGCCCATTAAATAAGGAAACAAACAAATGACCATGTGACAAATAGTCTTTATGTAGAGTTCTGGCATGGACATTTTAGTCCGTAACAGCCATAAGAGTCTCAGAGGGAGGTTAGTGAGAAGGGATATGCTCTCCAGTCATTGTTGTTTGAGAGGCCACTGAGCCTCTTGATCCCTGGGTAATCTCCAGCTATCCGCCTGAGTTATCACCTCTTCTGATTTAGGTCACCCTGGCTGCTTTCGGTTTTTAGTTTGTCTACCATCCCCCCACACAGAACAGGCGCACCAAATCCTACATGCAACAGGACAACACCAGAAACGGAAGGAATTAAGTTGATATTGAGCACTTTAAACTGATTCCACAGTCAAAAAAAAAAAAGGGAATTTGAGGACACAGCTATACAAAGCTGGTGATTACAGTTTCCTTTGGTTTGGAAGGCTCTCTTAACAGTTTTGCATGACTTATTCACAGAGATCGTGTCACTGATTTGGTTATATGGTCCAACTGAAACACAGCAATGATAAAATGTATGACTCCACATGTGTTGAACCCCATTAATGTTTTTTTGTTTTGTTTTTATCACTTGTCTTCCATAAAACCACCACAGCCTTTATTAAAAGAAAATAGATGTAAATGTGATAAACAGAAGATGCTGTTCATACAAAAACAGCAAGCTGATCGACTGTAAAAACATAGAACTTCTAAGAAAATTTTTTTTTCTCCATAAATAAATAATCATTATAATTTCCAACCGGTTTTTAAAAGAAAACCTCTGATTTAGTGCAATATTTATGCTCAGACATGTAGATTTGATGTCTGTTTAATTCTAAATGCAAAAAAAAAAAAAAAAATACTAAATGAACATTGTGAAGTTTTTCCCATTTACAGTTAGATTTTTACAGATCTCAAACTTCCTTCCCTACAAAAATGGCAATTTAGAGTGCACAACATGTTAAAAAGATGACTTTAAAATGTTCACCATATACCGAATTTATGCTATGGTATTCTAGAGAATTTGTGGAGGAAAAACAGTTTCAAACCATGGTACTCGGCAGGTGTATTGCACAAAATGGCAGGCGAATGTAAATGAATGCCTCTGATCTGACTAACATTCACTATTGGTTCTCCCTACTGACCCTCACCTCGCCTTCTGGGAGCAGAACAAAATATGGCTTTTTGCTTCGTATTATCACCTTAGAGCCAACAGTCCGAGCATATGTGACTAACAGTTTGCTCCACGGTCCTTGAGGAAGACTAATATCCTGTCCTTTTTCACAGTAATGAAAAATATACACCACGGATGAATAAAAAAGGGGAATATAAGACAGGCAGGACACAGGCCTGACCAGAGTGCACAATAAGATGCTATTTTCTATTGCACTTTGAGCACCATGATAATATGAGTAATATTACTGTAGTAAAGTATTTAATTTCGGCATAGTTTCACAAAACTAAAAGATGACCTAATAAAAACTAGTAAAAAAAAAACGGCTTTACAGATAAAATGTTGCTACAATCATATGTTAAAATGCCATTAAAAGTATTTTAAACCTCTATAGTGTTTCTTTAAAGACATCCAGAATCTGAATGATTCATAAAATAAGTGTGCTTATTTAATCTAGTGAGTCCTTACAACATAGTTTAAATGAAACAGAAAGGAGGTGACCTTCATTTTTTTTCTTTTGAAAACGTTCTTTTAAAACCAAGAAAAAAAAAATGCAACACAGAGGAAGATAAGAAGTAAAGGCCACTATTCATAAAAATGCCTGCAGCAGACCCTCCTACTGAACAGTATGATTCTTTCCCAAACATCCTTATGACCTCTGCATATGTACCATCAAAAATATGTTTACTGTTATTTTCCATGACATGACACATCACTTGTTATTTTATGCCAGCATGATCGTCCCACTTCTATTCAGTCATTATTCAAAGAAAAATTCAGGTTTAAAAGATGGTGTCCAAACCAGAGTTTGCACATCCATCTATTTTATAAAGCTCTTGCAAGTAGTGATTAGCATCTCAACTTACCATAGGAAGAAAGAAGAGTTCTATAGGGGTAACATACTTTGAGTTTTTTAGAGTCAAAAATGAATCCAATGCCTTATCTTGGACAAATGTGCCTTTTGAAGTCAGAAGTACAAGCATTTTTGACACTCTTGATGTGCCTCAAGTGTGTAGAAGAGAGTAGCTTTGCTTTATTTGGTGTGATGAGTGGGAAAAAGGCAGGAAAGTAAAGGCAAGGCTGACATGGATTTCCATCTGCTTTCATAACGGCTTTAAGTTAATATAAGTGGGGTTTTTTTAGGCATGGTAGGTACCAGAATATAAAATTGAACCAGCAAGTTTTTTTTTTTTTTTTTTTTTTTTTTTTTTTTTTTTTTTTTTTTTTTTTTTTTATGTAGGTGTCTATAATTTGTTTTTCCAAAGACAGATAACAAAATATGCCCATGCAGTGATCAGTAAACTGTAGATGAAAAAATATTTTTTTCTGTAGGACTTTCATTCAGTTTTTGAAGAAGTTTCAACACCTATCCAGGAGTCTTTGTCAATTCTTTCAGCTCGCAGTAGAGCAACCTGTACTTGGAGCACTGATGTTTTTAAGCAGCATGGAGGGCCATCCTCCTAAGCACCTTCCAAGTCAGTTCTATAAGGTAAAATTTATCCAGCCTTCCAGGCAATGGTGTAGGACACTGATGCTTTCAGACTTTCTGCGTTGGATGAGGATTGTGTTTAAGATATATGTATCAGTTGTGAAAGAAAAAATCTAGAAGCCTATCAGTAAAAGAAAGGTGTGGAAAAAAGTCTACAAGGAACTTCTTATGGATGATTTTATGATGACTTTATTATGATTTTAAGATCTCTTTCATGAGAACGATTAATTCTGGTCTGAGAGGAAAGCTACAGAGCTAAGCATTCAGTACTCAATATGGTGGCTTGAAGGTGGAATCGCCATTATATTGAGCTTCTCAAACACATCTTTAGTTCTTGCTGTTGCTTCAATTATCCATCTCCAATGTTTTTTTTTGTTTTTTTTTGCTCATATAAACCATCACTACATCCATATATGATGGTTGATATTTACATACAAATAATAAGATTTTTTTTTTGTTTTCTCCTGCACCTTTGTTTTGAACTTTCTATTATTAGGACATGGCTATACCTTCACATTTGGACTGTTCCAAACTTTCATAACATGTTAAAAAACAAAAACTCTGCTTTTTTGGCTATGAATTTTTAGGTTTAAAACTGACATATAGCCTAATTTGAAAAACACATCCTGTGTCTTGAGTATTCTTTGAATGCAATGTGGCAGGTTGCTATTGGAGAGGTCGGGGGTTTTAAGGAGAGACAGGGCTGTCTAATAATTGACATTGAAAGTTAATTTTAATAAATCAGTTTTTATGATTATTAGGGTTTGAATTATCCTTACAAACTTTTGTGATCATTCTTATATCTATTCAAAAAAAATAACTCCAGAGAGTACCAGCTCTGGTAGGTGAGATCAGTTGGTTCTAACAGGTAATTAAACGTCCGAAAAACTAGATCAAAGATCACCAATCACATGTTTTGAACTTTTCTGTCCAACATTTTTTTTTTTTGCAGTGCTGTCTGCTGGCCCAGATATGACGAGTGGAACAACCAACACCTATCCCCCACGACATTCTTTATATCATTATTCTTATTTGATTTGTAAATCATAGGCTGAAATAAAACATCCTGTATACTGAGCACACAAAAAAAACACAACCCATAAAGCATAATTCTAGAGTTTTAGGCTTTCTGTGTTTTATAAAACTATACATCTTTAAATAAGTTAGTAAAAGAGAAACTCACCTCCTAATGATTGGCGAAATCATTCTTACATGCAAATGTAAATTTGTAAAAGGAAGATGATCATGAGGCCACTAAAAAGTCATGCAGGTCAAATGATTACTAGCATGAGCTGCATTGTATAAAGAGCAAAAGACCAAAGATAAAGGATGAATAACTGATGAAACCTTTGCCGTGAAACTCAAAGGTATCAGCTGCCTAAGAAATATGGCTGACACCATGTCTTTAGCACACATAAAATATGCAAATAACCGTTAATTATGATTCAACAGCAGAGAAGCTGACCAGCAATTCCCACTATATGAGCAGCCATCTATCCAGAGCATAATTTGTTAAAAATGTTAAGAGTTCCTAAATGTTCCATAGACACATTGGGCTATAAAGATCTTGTGAAAAAATACACAATGTTTTAAAACAAACAATTTCAAGGATGGGCTCAGTATTTTTCTAAAACAACCACCACTGTAACTCACACCATTATAAAATAAAATCCAACTAAACAGTCTTTTACTTTAAAGTAACCTTGTCTGACCTAACAGTTTTATATATAGGATAGGCTATACTGTATGTCTAGCATTTTTCTTAAGCTCTGCAAACAAAAAGGACAAATGTATCTTTAAATTTAAAGTTCCTGTAAAATAAGAATGAATATGCAGTGTATTGTTAATAATGTGAGAACTAAAGCACATCCATAGAAAAATCCTTCTATTTGGAAGCCCATGTGGCTATTATTACATTGGATTTGAAAAAAAAAAAAACACAGTTAACCACAGATGAAAAAAAAAATATATTCTTTTTCTGTAATAAAAAAAAGAAGGGAGGACCTAATGATCCATTAAATTGCTGAAGTTCCTTCGAGGAAATTGATTCTACTAATTATCATGTAATTAGAAGAGCATTCAATTATGAGCGGAAGTAGCTTATTTTGTAGACAGCAACGAATGATGTCAATATCAGAGTAAAGTTCAGCCCACCAGGGTTTTTTCTGTTATGGTGAATCATATCTACATGTAAAAATACACAACAGCTTATGAAAGCGCTATTAAACATGATCTAATGAATTAATAAATAACAATGGTCTTAATGATTGGTCCATTATGGTAGAGTACGGATGCATAGGAAAAACGCAAATAAAAACATTTGGCTGGAAAAAATCTCAAATACATAATATAAAACTGACATTTACAAATGATAATTGTTGGGTAAACATCCGTTAAGGTTCTCTGTAGAGGAAAAGAGAACTCTGAGACAGATGGAGACTCATCTGAGCAAAGCCTCAAATGAAAACAGCCATCAATCAAAGCATGTTTTTTTACGTAGATGAGCTGCAATGCTGGTGTTAACATCCCTTTGCACGCATCACTAGGAAAACAATCTCAAAGTCACAATAATGTGAGTGATCATAAGCAGGTTTTTTATTTAAATCAAGCCAGACAGCTGAAGAGTAGATGACCACATCAATGGTGTTTTGTCTGCAAATACTAACTACACAACTTCTACTTCGATATACTTTGATAGCTTTTATTTAGGTAAAAATATTGTCTTGTAATACATCATCAAGCACCGGGTGACTTCAACTGAAGCTCACACTTTTAAAGTTCTTCAGTGTTTCTTGTTCAGCACAACTCCTTCACTGAGAAATTAAAGACTTAACAATAAAGAGATTAAGCCACATGAAACATGGTCAAAAATTAATATTACATATTTGATCTACTCCGGTCAGAGAGCAGCCATGATTTTTATCAGTATGTGGCCATGTTTTTGTTACATAGTGGCGATCATTTTGCAGATAAATCCTACAATTTGGAGCCTTATAGGTACTTTTAGGGACCAATGATTGGGCCCTATTAGGAGAAATGTTCCTTTTGAGGTAGGGGTTAGGTTTAAGACTAAGCTTTAAATTGAGTTTAGATTATTTTTAAGGTTAGACGTTAAGGTTAATGGCAAAGGTAGGGGTTAGGAATAATCCATAGAAATGAATACAATATGAATGGAAGTCAATGATAAGTCCCCACAGGGATTGTATGTGGGGGTATGTGTGTTTTTCACAGGTAATAGTTCAAGGGCAGGGAACAACAAAGAAGAAAACATAAATGCAACGAGAAAGGTGCAGAAGAGATAGAAAGGAAAAGGATGAAAACCTAGTGTTCTCAAAAGAGTTGAAATATTTGCAAAGCCATATTTAATTCAAGCTGTGTCCCATCAAAAGACAGAACCAATAAGCTACGGCCCCTTCATAAGAGATGTAATCGTCTTGCAAACATATTGTATCTTGGGTTTAGCGGAACAATATATTTTTTAATCTATTTTTGCTCCTTTATATAAAAAAAAATATACTTTTCTGTTTTCTTAAGCCTTAAAGAAGTCATGGTTTTTCAGCTATATAGATACCGGTATGAAACGTTAAACCACTTTTGGGCCTATTAAGAGTATAGGTTATCATTTTAGGAAATGCACTCACTGTGTTTGACAAAAATTGCAATATATACAAACTCTTATATAAGCTGGACAGTATGGCCAAAACTTACATCTCAAAATCTTTCTTTATTTCTTTGGATAGGATCTGAAGACGATATTGATAAATGATAACCTCAGAAAGGCTACCGAAATGGCCCACAACATTAACTTGTACAAGCATATGACAATTATTTGAACTAAATAACTGAACAGAATATAATTTTGTCAAGTTTTAAAAGTCTTGGATATTGAAATATTTGAAAAGTCAAATAACCATGATTGAATAGAAATACATTGTAATATGCATTGCTATTAAGATTTTGGTGCACCTCTAAGCTTAAATGAAACATTTCTAAAACCTCCCTTATGCAGATTGTTTGCACATTTCAATGATATAATTTCTAAAACGTAAACAATTAGTTATTCTGAGACGTTATTCTATATCGTGTCAGTTAGAAATTATTTTCCCATGTTTTTTCTATGTCTGGATAGATAGTTGCTTATGCTGTCTATATATTGCAATATCAGAAAAGGATCCCCAGTCTTACATACAGTAGTATTCATTTTCATTTTAAACATATCAACTTTGTTTTCTCTTATTCTATGAGTTTTTTCCTCCTATTAAAGGCAATAATAAATAAACAAATAAAATAAGACTCTTTAAAGTTGAAGTGAGGTTCTTCTACTTTCTGTTTTCCAAGCCTCCAAAAATCATAGGTGATTAGAAGAGTTAAAACAAATCCGATTTGCTTTGAACAAGGTTACATAAAAAGGAAATGCTCAGCATGCACTTGGTATTCTAAAGTTCCCTCTCAATTGGCCATCAAAATGTAAACCCTTAGAATCATCTACATCATTACTTTAAAAAATCAATAGACAAAGGGATTGTGGGAACAAATTATATTTTGCTTTGATTATATTGTATCTATATTTGGAGTGAGAAGTTAGTGTGTGAGTCTCACTCTCTTGAACATTTTGGAATTTATTCATGATTGAGGTACTTAAAGCACTAGATGACACAAAAATACAAAAAAAAAAATAATAATAGATATGCAACAAACTATAAATGTTAGTATTATCCTAAAATGTCCTAACCTCTTTGTTCCAAAGACAGCACAGGAAGGAGAACTCTGGGAAATATTTATAAATTAGCTAAAAAAAAAAAAAACTTTGTGGAATTGTGTAGGTGTGTCTTTTTTACATAAAAGTGTAACATTTTTATCCAACCATATCACATTCATCAAACTAAATAATGAACCTAATTCAGCTTACCAACAATAATTTTAGCATGGCAAGCTAGACTGAATTACACAGAGCATAATTTAGTCTGGTAAACCAATCAACAATGACATGACTCTCAGCAGCAGAATTACCCACAATGCAGCTGCTCGTCCCTTTTAGCATAACAACAAGCTGGCGACTGCAATGGAGCAAAGTTGCATTGAAAATTAAGAACATAACTGAAAGCACACATTATATCCTGTGAATTTTTGGAATTCTGAACAAGGGCACAAATCATTCACTGGACAGTTTCTTCAATAGCTTGACATGTTTCAAAATGACAAAAACAGAGTGCTTCGCTTGGAGTACCTGCGCCACATCCGTAGTTATTTGATTGGTTCTAACCTGGTGACCCTTGTAGGTTCTTACTGTCCTTATTGAAGCTTTAGCTTGACGCTCATCAGACTCCCTTGTATCCAAAAAATAAATCCAGGAGTCCACTTCTTGACTTCAACGGTTTACTTGAAAACTTAACGCAACATTACAGAAAACATAAAATACATCCATGAAATTAAAGTCCTTTTAAAGTCCAACGGAGCCTGGGAAGGGTGAGGTCAAAAAACTATTGCGCTCCAATCTCCATCTGATTCCCACTGCATTCCTCACCTGGCATGAAGATAAACCACTCCCCTTCGTGGGTTTTTAAATGTCACAATAAAAGTCATATCTTTCTCACAATATCAATAAACTGAACATATAAAAATAGCATTTTTTAATCCTTTTAAATCCCTTTGAATCATTAAATCAAAAACAATATTTATCTTACTTATGAATTCGCATGTTTTTAAATAAAATAGAAAATAAATATTCTAACTCAAATAAACTGCATTTAGGCTCCTACAACCCTGTTAGTCCCACCTTTGAAATCAAGCTGTACCAGCTCTGATACGCCATAAAAACTTAATTCAGTAACTTAGTAATCAGATGCAGAGGACAAGAACTAGAAAACAGGAACAGAGAAAAAAACTGAAATGTATGAACAAATCTTACTAAATGCATTGAGATTAGATTTTGTTAATTTTTTCTCTAAACTCTAAAAGAAAAACTTTACCTTACCTTCAGCCTCTTTAGGTACTTTTGTTATTCAAGTGAAACAATTTGACTCAGTGTTTAATTAACCAGAAATCACCACTGGCTGAGAAATAAAAATAGTATTGTGATCTTGTGTCTCTATTGTAAAAAAAAACATGTTTAACAGGATTTGAAGGATAGCTATTTAAAATGCAATTCTAAACCACAAAGTTAAATTCAATTTAAAGAAAACAAGGATTTTAATCTTTTTAATAATGTATTTGCTGCTTGTGCTACACATGATCAAAGTTGTCCACTTAAATTTTTCCGAAATGGTTGAACAGTGATCTAGAAATAGAATTACCAATATTCATTCCATTTTATTGTACAAATATTATTTCACTATTAACCTATTCTCCCATTAATAAAAGAACAGCCATCTCTGAGCTAGGATGACCTGCAGGGCTGCTGCTACAAACTTGCCTACACCTTTTTACATCCATCTATGTGAAAAGCATTCCAGACTAATGTCTCACGCCTGTGTAATAATGAGCTTGTTAAACTTCATGAACCTGTTTCTATAAAGAGTCACTAGCCATTCTTCAGCACACATACACCTCTATACTATAAAACCTTTATCAGCCTCCACCCATTGCATCCCCAGACATGAACAGTCAGAATACATGTGTATGTTAAAGCTGAAGGAATGGAGTGGTACTCTTAAATTTATATTATTTGCTATACATGATAAAATTGAAGCCAGGGTCTAGCACAAATTAAATTTTCATTTGCCGTCTGCTATATTGTCTCTGTGTAGTCACAATGTATTATCTCTGTTGCTCAAATTGTTGCTCCTGACTTTGATTGTGAACAAGATAAACTGAGCACCTAACCTGGCCTTCTTTGACACAGCTGCAGTTGTTTGAAATTTTTTAATTACAGCTTAGACTGTAG
>NW_015150531.1:409831-431508 GCF_000732505.1 Cyprinodon variegatus
ATGGACTGCATCTATTATTCAAGACAACCACTTAACACAACAGCATAACAGATAACATAAGCCAGTACACAAACACAGAGATATACTTAGAGAAACCTATAAACGATGTTTCACTTTTAAAGAAGTTAAAGTTGGGGTCATTCTAGATGCTAAAGCCCATAGATCAAATAACATCCCTTTTTTGAGCTTTTAACTATGTGAGAAAGTATATCAATTAAAATCACGCCCAAAGAGGTATTGTCCTTGACTAATGTCTGTCTGAGTAATCTTTATAAATTCTGCTCTCAGAGAGCAGCCCCTCGTTCCCAAAAAACAGTTTTATGTAGAGCAGTGATTACCTGCTCCAGGAAACTCTGACCTTGATCATACGGCACTGGCCTAGTTTAAAAAATGTGACTACTTTTTCAGCAGAGTCATTTCTGTTAACAGTTGAGAAGAAGGTGCTGTTTTAGAAGATAATCTGCCTAGTGACTTAAACTGTTCTTTTAAATAGCGTCTAAATCCCAAAATATGTTCTTTGGCTGTGGGAGGTCTTTCACTTTGTTCAACTTTCCTGAGAAAAAGCCCAATTGCACATAAGTGGCATGAGATAATGCTACAGTATGTCTAGGGAGACCGGGTGGAAAGGGTCGGACCCACACTGGGAGAGGCAGTTTGACAGCAAAGTCAAGTGTTGCTCTTTCAGGTTGGAAAAATAACACCGGAAACCAGAAAATACCTTATGGTAAACTGAAAATAGCACTGGGACCTTCATCTTGAGGGAGTGGTGGCCTAGTGGTTAGGGCATAGGGCTTTGAATCCTGAGGTTGTAAGTTCAATCCCCCACTCCCACACAATGGCAGCCCACTACTCCCCAAGGGGATGGGTTAAATGCAGAAAAATAATTTCATTGCTCTGTACTTGTGACAGTGGAATGACAATATGGTTGAATTCTATTCTATCTTGACTCATCTAAACATTACTCATGTTTCTATGGCTTGATTTCCAAACATGAAACCTTCCTCCAGAAGGAAACAGACTTCCTGAGGTGTGTGGCTATACATTTAACTTGGTTCTTAATAGCACTGTTGCAGTCCATATTGATGTCACAATCAATTCACAATGGGCCTCAACATTTTCAGTTTCAGCCTTGGTTATCCAAAATGCTCTGTTTTTACAGGAGGTTGACAGTTAGTGTTCAGTGGGTTGAAACTTGGCCAGAGACTTGAGTTTTCCAATGGGTTAATGATTCATGACGCAAGACATTATGGAAGGCCTTCTGCATGGCCCAACCGTATCCTGATAAGTGACGTTCATGCCATAAAAAAACAAACCAATCTAAAGGAACTCTATTCTTCAGAATTATGCCAGACTCTTGATAATGGTGAAAAAAGAGGTTATCTTAAAACTGTTAAAAGAAAATGGATCAAATATTAGTGTTAATGTAGGTCCATATTTAAGCCTTTGTGGAAAAAGTAAATACACAAAAAATCTTAACATGTGGTATTGCATAAAAGTGTCATAATAGTTCCAATTTAAAAGATTTATAAGAAAAAAATATACAATTTACAGCTCAAACCCTAAATGACATTCACATCCACAATGAGGGTATGTAAATTCCCACAGAGTACCTTTATTGGCAGAAAAGCAGCAGTGAAATTTATAAAGCTTATGAAATTAAACATGACCACTTCAAGACAAATCACGCCAACACACTTTATAAAGTGCCAAAAAGATATAACTCATTTTCAGTCACAACAAATCCAGTCCAGTATGATTCCAGCACAGTACAATAAACACAGAAATAGATGAGATCCAAACGAACTGTAAGCAGAACAGTTTACCTAGACCTTCATTTTAAATTAGATCAGAGGAAATTCCAAATAGTTAATTAGTGTCTCCTGGAAAAATATAGAGCTTGCATAAATCAATAATGTGTCAATTAATTGCGAAATACATTAAAAGTAATTATTTTTCTGTATGTCTTTGACCAAAATTAATGTTTTTCCTATCTGTTCACATTTTTGTATCTAAAATTATGTATGTAGATACATAACAAATAGAATAAAACAAATAACATTTCTATTTTTTTCCCTACTGACACCAGCAGTATTGCCAAAATTGGTTAAGCCGGATTATTTTCCAAAATCAGCATTAGTAAACTTTAAAATGCATCATATATAAACTTATGCATTTACATCCATGCACAGCAGATCACTGTTTGTGACTGCAGTCAAAAAACAATCAGCTTAAAACTGTGCTCTGTGCCCTATCCAGTCACCCTGACTCACCAGCAACACTCAGATGAATTAAGGATGCCATTCTGAGCAATTACAGAATTTAGTAGTAACACTGTCAGAGTAATTTGGCCAAAAAGGAATGATCCAATTAATAAATCATGGGTCATTAGCTATTTTGAATTTTGGCCAGCAGAAAAAAAATGTCTGTCCTGAATGGAGGAAATGACCAATAAAGTGGACTGTAATGTATTTATTTTTATTTATTTATTTTTAAAGTTATTGTTAGATGATGATAAGCAGAAACAGAGATAAAGACAGAACAAAGAATGACAAAAGGACAGTTCCTGGAAGACAGACTAGAAAACCTTTTTTGTTCAATTTACTTCTTCACTGGCTGTCACGCTTTCTGTATATGGTGATGGCAGGCAGAGGCACTAGTAGAGAAATGTGTGCCTAATCACATCATCTACTGTTCTCTGCAAAACATCTCAAATGAGTCAAACACAAATGATGCTGAAAGGAATATAAAATGGACTGTCAGCTAAGTTCATATGCACCGACAGGAGCTTATGTATTTTGAGTTCATCCTCTAAATACGTAGACCAGGAGTCCAGCGCCTGCTAATGGTATGACAATGAATAGATTCACTTGTTCAAAGACTGATAGAAAAAAGCTAACTCCTGCTGTATATGGGTTTCTAAATAATCAAATCAAGACACCAACATCACAAGTGAAGCTATGGTAACACTGAATCACAGCAAGTGGAAACTGGTAACCTTGTAGTGCAATATTAGCAACCTTCAAGTATTGACATCACCACAAGAAGGATGATTATAAATTATAAATATTTTCACATAAATAAGCACATAGTATATGGGCTGGATCTGTAACAATTCCAAAAAAGAGGTGATACATTGCAGTGTGTTTTTTTTTCTTCTTTTTATTAAGAGGTGCAATAAGCAGATGGGTGATCTACAAAGGTTGCTGCCAAAATTGCAAACCTATTTGGTTACGCCTATTATAATGAGCACATTGCATGTTCTGCTGCAAGAGGGGGCATAAAAGAAAGATTAGTTTAAAAAAACCACTAAGATGGAGTTAATAATGTTAATCTTCATAAAAATAATAAAAAAAACATGAGAAAGTTGTTTTTGTTTGTTGACTGATAAAAGAGCAAATTATGATCTAACATCCAGATTTATTTCCACCGGTTCCTCTCAATAACACCTTGACATGATTTACTGCATTAAAGTAGTCGCTTAAGAATTTAATAAACCACTGCCCACGAAGCACAGATATGTTTTATTAAACTGAGAGACAAAAATAATTACTGTAGAAACAAATAAGATAGACCCCCCTCATCCTCTGGCATTATACCAATCTCTCCTTTATGGTAACAATGACTGCAGATATTTTACATGTCAGTTTTACCTGATTTTCAAAAGTATTAAAAAAGATGTGAAAACCTCTGCCGCAGTAGAGTTTCTGATTTGGAAAATCAGCTCACACTTGGTAAGTGTTCACAACTGCATAACCTCCACCCATGAATGGCCATTAGAATATGATCTGCATATTGATTAGGGCAAACACACAAAAAAAGCTTGTCACACACTATCAACCGCATTGCAAACTCAAATCACTTTACACCTTCTTTGAAGATCTGCTCTGCTAGTACAAATTCATTTGTACTTGTTTTAAGATGCAAAAACCTTCCGAAGATTCTGCCATACATGCACTGCAAAAATGATCTAAAAATAAGTAAGATAGTTCGCCAATGGATCGAGTATTACTACTCTTAAAATAAGATAATTAGATAATATGCACTTGAAATAAGACAATGCAATTGTGTTTTCTTATTTTAAATCTACATTGTCTTGTTCCATTGGCAAAATGTCTTTTACCTCCTCAATTCAAGAACAAATGCACTTATTTAAAGAAAAAATGAATTATCTAGATTTCGATTTTTTCCAGTGTGCACACTTAGAGCCAAAAGTTGTCCATGGTGTCTTTGTTCTGGATGTAAGGAAACTTAAACGTGGGTAAAGGGTTTCAAAAAATATATGAATATTGGATGTAGGTGGAGGACATTGTCTGGTATGCAGCTTCTGTTGTGACATAGCACAGAGAGAAAAAAAACAACATGTTTTCTATAGCAGGGGTTTTCAAAGTGCAGGTCTGTTCCAGAGGTGTGTGTCTTGTAGGTTACGTCCAGGGTAGAGCAGAGTAGACTGCTGTGTGTGCCTCCTCCCACAGCAGCAGAATGGGCTCCTTCCAGACTCTGACTGCATCCAAATCAAGTGTGATTTGAATGAAAAAAGTGATCATGTCTGTGTGTGCACTGCATGCTCTGCTCCTCTGTATTTACCTGATGTACCCATATATCACTCTTATCACAAAGGAAAGACCACAACAAAGATACTGTTCCTCTATTTTATATCGAGTGTAATAACATTTTGCATCCACTTCAACAAAACAGACACAGCTGTCATTGTATGAAAGGAGGAAAACCTTGGAGTCTAATTTCACCTACATGTGACCTTTCTGCATGATGTTGAGGCTCAAACAGTCGCTGTTTGACTCATGCTCTGGCCTATAATCTGAACTCCACTTCATATGAGCTTTAACTTCTTCAAGGCTAAAGATAAAAATGAAGTGTTTAATCAGTCTTTTGCAGTGGTGATGCTGTACAAATGGACACTGAGGTGATGACTGCATTTATAATTATCGGGATTTGACAACTAGCAACCAGCTTACCAAACTTGTGAACTCTAGAAATTACAATTAAGTTAAATTATGGAACGTTCATAGGCTTAACCCAGTTGTTTCTTAAGTGTGAGCTGAGATATGAATGCTTTGTTTATGGTAAACACTTGGAGGAATACATATAAATAAGGAATGTGACTGTCATGTAGCCATTGTAGTTGAGGCTGAAGTTACAGGAATGACTCATCAAGCTATTTTCCAAACTCACAGAGGAAACTTTGTTAGAATAAATTCTGTCACTTTTAGCTGAAAGCCTACTGGTTTTTGCAGAAAAGGTAGTAAACAACACTGGTGGTGTTCTAAAATGTGTTCAAATTGTATCTTTAGGGAAGCGTTTAAATCTTCATGCAACAGGCAGGGAGCAGCGAGAGTTTGGCAAACCCTTCAGCCTCTGTGCAAGTTTAAAAGCAGCAAACTGTTATTAAAACTGGAGACAGGTGAGCCTTAGTTGAAAATGTTTTCTTCCCCAAATCAATCAATTAAACTTGAAGCGCCAAAAGATTTTTTTTTTTTTTTTTTATTAGCTGTTTTTTAAACCTTCTCCTTCATGTGGTCTCAGGTGCTGCACATCAAATACAATATTTATTCATTAAGCAATCAGGTTTTCTTATCTAACTCCATGAGTATGCGAAGGATAATTAAGGCCTAGCTGAAAAAGAGGCTTCAGTTCACACAGGGCAGTTAAGCAAATGCCTGAATTTTCAGGCCCGCTGAAACCTTTAATTTAGCACCTCAGTCTAATGGCAGTCTACGTCTCCATCTCCAAGGCCCTCTGAGGAGTCCTGCCAGAGCAGCTATGATTAAAAGTAAAGCAATCTTTCGTAAGGGCAGACCAAAAACTATTACAAAAGCACTCTTAATTACAGAGGGACTGGAGACGCATAGCCAATTTCAAGCTCTGGCCTTCCTGCTTAGAGACTTACACAGCATCACATTTATCTGTCGTTGGAGAAGAGGCAGTGACCATTGATGATGATGCCTCTTCTCCCCTGACATGCACATATCTCTTCCTTTTGCCCCTAGAGCGTGCCAACCTTACACCTGGCAGGGAGCTGATGAATGGGAGGCAATGGGAGGCAACCAGCAGCGCAGGCAATCCTTCAATCCTTGATGTTTAGTTTGTTTTATTATAAGTACGTTAAAGTACGTAATAAGTATGTTCTAATATTCTTTACTTGAAGTTTTTTTTTTTTTTTTTTTTAAGAAAATGAAGAAAATGAAGCATCACATTTTGCCAGAGGACTTTTTTCCCAACCGGGGTACCATGCTCACTGCACAACTAGTTCTATCTATTTTCTCGTTAAACAGTCTGGCCCCTCAGCCTTCCCAGTAGGCAAGTATCCTCCATTTCTCCGATCCTTCCTGTTTGTCCGCAGGGCCTTGATTCTTGCTGATTTCATGGGGTCTCTGCCTGTTGGTGTGGTCTCCTCGCAGCTAGATGCAGCACGGTCATTGTACACATCAAATCAAAGCAAGGAGCAATCGATAAGACTGTGGTCTAATGTTTGTCAACACAACAAACACCAAGCTGTGCACAAACTGCTGCTCAGCAATGCAGGGGTAAGCATGCACAGAGCCGACTCCTCTTCCTGGGTTTCGAGAAATTAGAGGGAACATTACTGTTTAAAATGCATAGAGATGCCTATTTTTTAATTATGTATACACTTGACGTAGGGAATGCATTAAGCAGGCTGCGTGTATGAAGGGAAAGTATAATGACAAGTCCAAATGGCTTTCCTACACTCTATAGAGGAACATATTTGTACTCAGAGCTTAGTTCACAGTGCGGCTGTTTGCTGTTATTTACTTTGAAACAGCCAGGATTTCATGAGGTTGATGGTTTATGTTAAGATTTTATGCTAAACTGTATTTTAAAGGAGAATTCGCTCTAATAAAGCTTTATATTTGTGACTATATGAGTCTTCGAGGGCCTTTTTAGCTAAGGATTTCAACATCATCCAGTCTATTAAACTACAATGATATCAAAAAATGTAATGTACCTTACATTATGTTGCTTAGCTCTTATAATAACTTCCTTTTATCTGTATTAGGAGATATAAGAACATTCTATCTAAGCTCAACAATTACAGATACATTGATCAGACTCTTCCTGGTATGATTTTAATTAATTCCAATTTAAATTCCAGGTATTAAAACAAATTCAAGTGAAAATAAACTATCAAAAATAATTTGCTGTTGTTTTATTGGTTGAAGTAGTAGTTTTGAACCTAAAAGAGCAAGAATAAATCACAGGATAAGACCTATTTATGGATTTAGGCAACCATGATCACTGATTATTCCAGCTAACATCAAAGTCAATTAACCTTTCAGGACTTAAAAAAAACCTAACAAAACAAAATAGAAAAGCAGGAGTTTAGACGCATTAATGAATAATTTAAAGCAACGATTTTCTACAATCCATCATACCAATTATAGTTTTCTACAATTTCTGTTTCTTCCTTCAAGAAGTGTGACACATAAATTTGATTTAAAAAAAGAATCCTTTGAAAAAGGTAGTAGCTTTGAATTTCAAGATTACCCAATTTAGGTATAAAGGTAAATGCTGTTATGGAAGCATTTATGGACCAAAAATAGAGGCAGTTCTTTGTTGCGTTTAATGATCAGGAAATAGAAAGGAATCTGTTATGGAACATGACGCATAAAACAGAAAAGTGTTCAGCTGTGTCCTGGATAGGCAACAAAGTGAAAGTTCCTTACCTTTATCTGATTAGCATGAAAATAGAAAAGTACATCAACAGAGCAAATTAAACTTAAGTGAACATCCTATCTCGAAAATACTTATCAGCTTCACCTGGACCAACTGCCATGTCCCTGGCTCAAGCTCCCGCCTATCTATGGCGGGACTGCAACCAATCATCCTTTAAGATCCTGTTCATCTAGGTCCTGGCCTAGCCTCCCTCTAGCACACCAGCGAACTTTCACCCACCTCTACCCCATCACCTCCCTAACTCTCATACTATTCTCAGTCCCACTCACCCTCTAGACTAGTCTAATCCTCATCCAAGCGAATGTTAATTCACAGCATCAAAGTATCCTGCCGGTTCAGAGCGCCAAAAAGCTTATTTCATTGGTGTTAATAAAGCTTTCCTGTGTGAGTCTCTCTCACAGCTCTCTAATTGTATGCATTTAATGAATTGAAAAAGAAAACTGTTATTTCATCAGAGCCACTCAATGGAAAATCTCTGGCCAAATGACTTACATCTACAACAACAGAATCTGAGGCTGGCGCTGGGGGTATGTTTTAAGGTTACTCTTTAGCAAAATGAAGTACCACCAAGCAGAGCTAAAGATTTATATTTTTTACATAAAGTAACAGGGATGTATTTATAAATGTTCAGCTAGGGTGAACAGGCGTCCTCTTTTTCCCGGACATGTCCTACTTTTCATAACTAAAAAAATGTCCGGGGACTATTTCAAAATCATCCGGGATTTTGGTCAACTACAGTACAGCAGAACCGAGCTCCGGGGCTGAACCCCTGCAGACGGGGGCAGGGAGCCAGCGGAGGTAACAGCTCTGTGTCCTGCATCTCAGTCTAACATCATCGGATCTGTCGCTTTGAGACATCTGATATGCGGTCGCATTTCACTGCTTAGAGAGTAGCTATGTGGAGGAGGAGAGATACACTGCAGCACTCAATGAATATTAACCAGCAGCTACTTTGATGTTTAAGTAAAAGTTAGGAGACGGGTTGGTTAAAAAAAATTAGAGATGCCACCGAAAAATCTGTTCGTTAGACACAAAGAGCTTTCTCAGCCAAAAATGGCAACAGATTATAAGTTTAAACAAGTTGGTAATATAATGCAAGAAGCTTGAGAAAACAGTGTTTTCTTCTTACTAGTTAAAAAAAATCTTGGCTTCTCAGAGGACCATGACTTCCAGTAACAGGTTAAAACTAACATGTTTTTTAATTGTACAGCCAGAATCAGACTGCAGAGCTTCTATATATCTTGAAATTTTGTTTTTACGCATCATTATATTAGTAAAGAGGTTCATGAATCTTTTTAAACAGAGCACAGAGAGAAGTAGGGAGAGCTGCAGATTTAAAGTTGAAACAGATTTACTGGGATATGCAACATGCAATAAAACATATCTCCAAGTTTACCAGAAAGTTTACAAGAACAAAATATGCCATGCTATATTTAAAATGCAGCATATCCATTTTTCTCTGGATGGAATTAAAATTGTACTTCTAAGGATGCATGATATATCAATTTTGACATTGGAGTCGGCTCTTCTTAATTATTTTTTTCATGCATTGATGTGTTTGAGCCCTATATTTGTAATGCACTAAAAGGCATCTTTTGTGGTCTTGTGCTCTCAAAAATAGGAAAGCATTCAATAAATATATGTTTGAGCTCATTTTTGGAACTGTAACTGTAGGTCCAGGAGCGACCACCCAAGTGTCCCCACCAACCACCAACTTTCATCATAAAGTTACACTGTTCTGCCCTTCTTGTTTTTTTTTTGCTTTGGTTTAATTTTATAAAGGTTGTCTGGCATCCTGCTGCATTAATTTGTGCACAGCTGCATTGACCGTTTTTACTCATAATTATATTTATTTTCATTTCTGACAGTCCAAATATGTTTAAATATGTGAACACTATCTCCATCCTTTGGCATTTAATCAATACCTCCTTAGTTGCTAAAAAATGCCAAAAAGTACGTAAAAAAAACCCATAAAAATGCAGCCGCAGTTGAGTTTCAGATCTACAAAATCATTTTGTATATTCTCTACCCATTAAAATGCAAGGTTTGGTCATTAGAATAGTATCTGCATATTGATGAAGGCACAGTCTGCAAACATTGTTTATACATATTGTCTGCTAAAATTGTAAACACTTTTTACTTTCTTTGGAGATCTGCTCTGCTTGTAAAAACAGGTTTGCATCAGTTTTAGGGCGCATATACCTTCTGAAGATCAGGCCCTAAATCTTTTTGAATATGAGTGTTTCTCAGTCTTCAATGTGATTGGCTGAGCAGTGTATTATGCTGTTGGAATGTACAGTATACCTCACACCTACATCCGGTAAAGCCGGGCATACACTGCACGATATTTTAAATAGTTGTACTCAGCTACAGCTCAAACTGTATGTTGAAATCTCAGGGTTTAAAAGTTCACAGCTAATGATCTAGGTTGTTACACTGTATGGCCCCACGCTCTGATGCAATCTAACTGATCACACCGCACCTCCAAAAACAACACATCGGCCTCAGCACTGAGAGATGGCGCGGATCTGACTCGTCAATCTGGAAGAAGAACAACTCCCTTGTTTGCACATGTGCAGTCTGTAAGGGTCTGGTAAATCGGCTCATGGACCCTCGTAACTCTGCTTCAACAGCACAAATTGCTCACGAACACCTTATGAAGGCTGACTGAATTTCATACATGTTTAATTTTCTCCCAACCTTACGATTCTTAACTGTAAGGTAGTCTTGAGTGGCTAATCGCCCCCGGCATTACCCCCTGTATACTACACAACGGAGGATGCACGATGAGACTGAAACTTGGCCTGATCCATAAAATCCTTGCATGACTGGAAAATAAGCCTGAAAAGAACGATCTGATATTTTCCTCTGTACGCATAGTTTGAAATTAGCTATGCGTACTCTGTATGATCGGCTTAAAACTGTAGCATAAAATGAACTTGCGCTATTGTCAATAGGCGTGGCGTGAGGCACATGCCTCACATTTGTAGAGCAGCCAGTTGAAACTCGGGAGGCACGGTATGCTATTTCTGTGAAGGGACAGGATGAGAGCATTTTTTTTTTTTTTTTAAGCCAGTAAAAGTATGCTCAGCCGGTGAATACTTTTATTTTCCTGTCCACATGGCCAGTAAGTGAAAAAAATTATTTTGGACCCTGAACCCACAGCTTCACAGGGCTTATTGCTCCATTTTTATTTTTACTTTACATTAAGTAAATTAAATGTTGGTTAAAAAAAAAAAAAAAAAGATTTTATTGCACTGTGCTTTTTCCAGATCAGGGCCACCTACGTAATGACAGCTGGAGGAAACATCACAAAGCAAAAGAATTCTGTTGACCAGCCTGTGCTACATTTTGTTCTCTGCTGGTTTCCAAAACATTTCATTTGGGTAGATCTGCCTCTGTGTGTTCTCATTTAGTTGGTTTCTCTTCTACCAAGGATCAATTTAAAACTGGCCCCTGCGTCATTTCATTCTGACTTCCTCTCAGATGCACAGAATAAATCTCAAATAGTCACTGTTTGCAGAATTTCCTTGCAGCACATTGTTGTTCCTTTCTTACTGCAAAAACATTTTATAAGAAACAAATATGTTTTTGACAAATATAGTTATGTATCATTTTGTGTTTATCCATGAGTGTGGATTTAAGTATTGAAAAACATGATTTTTAACAGATACAGTATTTTTACCAACCACCTAAGTTGACTAGTTAAGCAGAGCACTTAATGGAAAGGCAGTAAATGAGCTTATGGAAACTTAGGTGAAGCTTCAGAGGTTATCTCAGATAACAAAGTTGAAATCACATGGGGATCTCTGCAAGACACAGCAGGGTGTCCATTCACGTTTTCTTGATTGAAAGGCCCACCCAAACACGCTCCATCATACTGGAGACTATTAATTTAGATTGAGAAAAAGAACTAATAAAATCAAGCATCCTGATACAGATTTTGCAGCCATTGCAAGACCCACTGTCTTCTTCTGTAAGACAAAAGTAATCACTATTCTAGCACTAGGGCAGCTTAGCAAGGCTTACCAAGAATCTTATCACTCACCCATAATATGCTGCATGGTATTAGCATAATGCAAAAAGTGATTAGACACCCTTTATCTCTGGATCACATAGGGTAAGCATGCAATTAATAACAAAAGCTGTCCCAAGCAGTATCAGCCAAATGCGGAGCTTACCACTGCATTTGATAAACAACCCAATTTTAATACAATCTGAGAAAAATAAAAGGCAAAAAACACAAGAGTGAGAGCTAAATGCAGTAAAACAAGCAAAACATAAAAGTGCATGTTGAAGAAGAAGCTTTAGTTTCTCTCTCAGCAAGCAAACAAGGTCACTAAAACTGTTAAAACTATAACAGAGTGAGTACCATCTTAATTAAATTTTCAGGAACACAAAAACCTTTAAGGCAACAAAGATATAAAAAAAAAAAAAGTTCAAAGGAAAAAAACAAGCAATTATTAACCATGTTTTTGGAAAACAAAATAGGCCTGTTCTATCCATCACATGTTGCTACTGTTAAAAGACAAGAATCTGACAAATTTGTATTTGTTGTGAATTCATAGTTTTACAAACATAAACAGAAACATGAAAATGTATCCATCTTGTTCAATAAGGTCCATTTACTAGGAAAAGGCTAATGTAATTTCAGCACATCTTAAGTTCAAAAACATGCAGCAAAATATATTTTAACAGATATGATTAAATTATCCATAAAAAAACCCACAAAAAAACCCCAAAATGCCTAAGCAGGACTATTGTTTAAAAGGATACAGCAATAACTAATTAAATGCTGATTTTTCCTTTATCTTTTTGAAATGCGGAAAAGAGTCTTTGTTACACATCTTGATAATGAGATACAGCAATCCATTGTGCTATTTCTAAGGCTTTGGGACTCCAGGAAACCTAGGTTAGAGCCATTATCATCTAATGGAGAAAACCTTCCCACCACTCCGGGAGAGGCTGGCCTACTAAAATAACTCCTAGAGCATACCGGCACCTTATCCAGTAGGTCACAAAAAACCCCAAGAACATCTAAATCACCGCTGACTTTTCTCAGTTAGAGATCTGTGTCAGTGCTGTAACTTAGGTCAAATCCACCGTAGGCTTGATTTGACCTAAGTCAAAAAAAAAAAAAAAAAAAAATCTCACACTTTCTTCATTTCTGGCCCAACTTGACTCCTTGACAGTTTATATGTATTTTTCTTGTTAGAAATGGTATAATAAGCACCTGGATCAATCTGTATAATGGCAGGCCTTGTTAGATCTTAATATGCAAAAGACCAGTGTGATTTACAACAAAAAAATCAACAAAAAAGTCATTTATATTTTAGTGATATCTGAATATCACTAAATGAAATCATTTGATATACATTTCCTTTTTAAATATTTTGAAAACTCCACTATTTTACATTGTATGATTTGAATTAATTTACAATTGTAGGGAGCATAGCATAGATAATAAAATGTTAAAAAATCACAAAAAATCCTTGAAGATGAATAAGAGAAATTCTTAGAAATGGGTCAAAAGAGAATTTTATGCCAAACACATCTTGTTGAATTTACAAACAACTCCACTACTTTCAGAATTATCCCACTAAGAAAAACAAAACATACTATTTGGCCTTTGCGATATTTAGGAATTTTAATAGGATAGTTTGTCATGATGGCACTGATGACTGGCTTGCTCATTACCTCTCATCTGATCCACCTGCTCTAGCCTCTATTTAAGGTCCTTGCATCCAGTCATCAGTGGCAGATTATTCTTGTTCCCTCTAGCCATTGGTGAGAGTGTTTCTAGAGTTCCTTGGTGTTTCTGATTTCCTTATCTGACCTGTTCTACCTCTCAACCACTGAGCCTGCCTGTTCCCAACTGATCGAGTAGTGACTCACATTCATAATCTTCCTCTGTTACATTTACGTGGTCACTAACCTGTGTTTTCCTCTCTTCAGAGTTTCCTGCTTCAGATGCCCTAGCCGCTGCTACCACAGATCCGTTTGTTAAAATAATTGCTTTTTAAGTTACCTCACTGTTTGTCTTGCTGGAATACTGGATCATTCTGTTCTGAATCTTGATACAGCTTGATATACAGCAAAAACCAATAATCTATGTTTTCGAAATGTCAAGTTTTTAGCAGTGTTTCATGTAATTAACCAATAGTTATTCTTTGCATGATCTCTCCCATGTTTATAAATATGAAAGAAGTAGAGAATATTTTCTAAACTATCATAAATTGTAAAGTTGAAATCTAGAATTATGCTTTTTATTTTTCTGATTGTTTTATCATTGTTTATTGTTCAGTTGGTCCTTTTGTGTTTTGTGACTCATTCTACAGTATAAAGATATACAATAAAATACATAAACAATTTCTGTAGTACATAGTGTGGCGTACTAGTGAAGCACATACAGGTACAATGCAGTTCACATGGCATATATACTTGATTTTATATTTGCAGTACGTGTATGGACAACATTGTTTTTACCCCTCGTTTAATGAAAGAAAACCCCCCAATAGTCATGAGTATAACTTGAATCTGAAACAAGTAATAAAACATATAATTCCTAAGAAAATTAAAAAATTTAAGTCAGACAATGGATAACAAACAATTGTACCCTTGTCTAAATACTTTGTTGCACAGCCTTTTGAGGCATTTGCTGCAATCAAATGGTTCCTGTTGCTGTCAATGAGACCTCTGCTCCTCTCAGCAGGTATTTTGGTCCACTCCTCATGAGCCAAGTGCTTCAGTCATCTGAGGTTTGAATGCTGCCTTTTCCAGATTCCATGGTTAAACTCCTTCGAAAGATACTCAATAAGATCAAGGTTGGGGCTGATAGAAGGCAACATCAGAATGGTGTGATATTTTCCTCTTACTCATTATTGGGTGTTTTAGCTGTGTGTTTTGGCTCATTATTCTGTTGCAAGACCAATAACCTGGAACTTTCTGACATTTAGCAGCATTTGGAATGCCTTGAAAATCTTACAATTCTATTGTACCTTGCAGAGATTCAATATATCCAGTCCTAGATGAAGCAAAGACCCAGAACATAATCCAACCTCTTCCATTTTTCACAGTAGAAACAGTGTTCGTTTCTTGATATACCATATTTTTTCTTCTGTGAATATAGAGCTCATAGGCCTTTGCAGAAAGTTCAATATTTGTTTCATTTGTCAATACGGCATTCTCCTAAAGCTCTGTGGCTTGACATGTAGTTTGGCAAATTACAGTTACTTTTATGATTTGTTTTCACAAGGGTGGTAAGTCCACTTTAGCTCAAACAACGACGGATGGTGTGATCCGACACTGATGTTTTTTGAGCTCAAAGTTCCCCTTTAATCTCTTTTAAGCAGAGGTCTTCAACAGGTGGTCTGCAACCCCTACGGAGCCCACGGAGGTACTGCATGGGGGTTGCAAAAGTTTTGGTTGATTAGACTTTTGTTTTTTTATATTCCTCCTGCAATTTTTTCCACTAACTGAAATGTCTTTAAATACACATTAAGATGAATTGAACACACTGTGGAAAACAGATGAATGGAGGCGCAAGATGTTTTATAGTCATCAATGCACACATTCAGCGACACATAGGAACTCTTTCAAGCTGGGCACCGTTTCATTCACAACACCTGTCCCATCAACAAGGAATGAGAATCTGAATCAGAAATACTATTATAATCCCAGGGCGAAATTGCTTTTGTTTCTTGACTCCATATGTGTGAGTGACTACAGGAAGAGTTTGATATAACAAAATTCCATACAATACATATATATAATTAGGGGGTCACAGCTCCATCTCGCCATCAGCTACTTGGCCTGGAAGACATTGAAGTTTCCTGCTTTAGAGGTTTTTCTTTGCCCTTAAGATACTTTTTGTATTATCCTCCATAGCCACATGCAGTGAGGCTGGCTAAAGTCTCATAGATCTTAAATTTGTGAATAATATGTGGAACTATAATCACAGGAACATCAAGCTACTCAAGAGATGTTCTTAGTCTTTAAAACCAGAACTCCCAGAATTCTGATCATACTAAAACTCCCACTGGCCGTCAATTTGACAGGTGACATTTTTCCCAATGGAACGCATGAGTAGTGATGATGCCATCAACTGAGATGGATCTAGTGTGCGATATAAGCCCATTGTGGATATGTAAACCTTAAAACAGTTCTAATATACTGTATAATTTTCAAAGGTTGTATTGTATGCTATTATTATTTGTGTTCTAAATTTAAGACTGTTTTACTACACAGGTTCAAAGTTTGAAATTGCAATTTTATTTACAGAAATTGAATGATTCCCGCCAAACCTTTCTCCCAGACCACCTTTTCACCTTTAGGACAAACATCATATGAGCAGTTTTTTTTGTGCAGCACTGATGCTCCTGGCACTGATTTCTTTGCCTCGCCAAAGCTGCTCTTCAGCGGCGGAGGGGCTGGTAATCTGCGGAGCACATGAGGTTAGCAAGCAACTATTTTACCAGTTCAAGGATAAAATCTCTGCATGAGACGGTGACGTTCAAAAGAGCTCCTGGACAAAACCAGCACGTTTATAGCTCATGTCCAGGAGATTGTTAAATACAGCCACAGGCCACCTTTGCGTCAGAGCTTTTACAGAACACTTTCTAATCATCTGATCCCACACATCCAGGCCAACCTGTGTGTGATTATAGTGGACCACGGGCTCTGGTTTGGCTTTTGGGCTGCTAAGCGGACCGGCTGAGGTGTGGGCAGTGCTATCTAAACCTTGAACAAAAGTTTTACTGTTGTCTGATGGGTCACTGATACGTACGTGTTTTCCCTTGGGTGGGGGATCATCCTCGGACTTGCTGTCACAATCTGAGCCGCTTCCTACCCAGTCCTCCTCATCGGTCTCTACCCCTCCACCCAAAGGGCTATCATCAATATCTTGAAGTATTTCTAAAGCCTGTTTCATCTGAAAGCCATTTTTCCATATTAGCCAAAGAGATCTAGGTAGTGTTGGTTGCTAGGCAACAGTACAAATGTCAATCAACTGTGAGAAGAATTCACAATGCAACTAATAGAGCCGTCAAAATGACATCTGTGGGGGATTGAGGTAAAATTAACTGTTTTTATTTTATTGAAAAAACTACATGAAATTGAAGGAAATATAGAAACAGAAAAAGTAATTTAACATAAGCACCATAAGCTTAATTTCATATAAAGTTCTTTCCACAGTAAACAGTAAAATCAAAATGACAGTCTTGGGAGTTCTAGAGTTAACTTTAACATTATTAGCTATAGTTTTCTTTCTAATTTCCTGAGACAACTCTTTTTTTTGCTTCCTCTGGTCCATGTTGAGTGTGATACACACCATGTCTAAAAACAGCACAGTGACTATCTGTGGCCCACTATACATAGCCCACTGACTGATTACAATATTGTAAACACCTCTGATGCTAATTAGTGGGCACACCTTGGATTAACATCTGCCTGATTTCACTTGTTTATGCATGTCTTGTTTTATGAGTGTATTTTTTTTGAATAATTTTGTTAAAACATGATTGAAAAAAAACCAACATTTGACACTGATTTGTTCATCTTCATAGACTTTTATTTTATTTTTACTTTGGTTGGAATCAAGTGACCACTGTTGGTTTTAATTTCATTAAAAAAGGGTACCAACAATTTTGTCCACTTATATCAGAGTAGAAAAGAGCCTTTTAAGTATACTTCAAAGACACTGACATGCAGGCTCCAAAACTTTTAGATTTTAAGTACACTACATCACTTTCATGTGTATCCCAAACTAAATTGAAATGATTTACAGAGGCTTAATCTGAATTAGAGGAAAGATAATGATGGAGTTAAAAAAATGTTTGAATCTCTAACACAAAAGAACCATGAAAGAACAAATGGTGTCATGTTGTTTTCTGCTTAGCCATGAAAGGGAATACTAGAGAAAATGTATGTACTATGAAAGAATATGCTGCAACACTCCATTTAAATGCAGAAATTATCACACATACTTAAATAAAAACAAGAATTCCAAGCTCTTAAAATGTGTGTACTTTAACACAAGAATCAACAGTGGTAATAGAGCATAAATTTACGTCATCATAGCATCAAGAACAACTCAGCTAAAATGCAGTTAAATTGATCAAGACATTTTTCATGACAACAACCTCTCTTCCAGAAAAAATTAAAAACGATAAGTCAAACCCAAAAGAACATCAGCAAATATCTGACCTGAGGAGTAAGGTTACTAGTGTAGTTTTCTTTATTTTCTCTTTTAATAAAGTTAATTCCCAGTAAGTAAAACCAGTCTAATATTTAACATTTTCTAATTCATTGCCTATTCTGGCTCATTCTTATAATGTTGTTTGGGGTCTTTTTATTACGTCTGGCTAGATGTGGGTGCAGTACATTAAAATTAAGATAGAGAAATTGCATTAAAGTGGCACTTATGAGCTCATAAATCATTAGCAGACAAACTAGTTTCTGTACACAGCATATGTGCATACCGTTAGAATCTCAGCAGCTGAATTATAAGACCATGAAAACCTCCATGGTACCTTTGAAAAGTATTCAGTCATTTTACTTTAAAACTAAAACGTATTAAACATTTCAGTTTAAATAAAATATATATATATATATATATATATATATATATCATTGGTATACTTGTAAGTTCAGGGATACAATTGTTAGGAGCAACAAGTTAATGAATCAAACTTAAATCTAAAATTCAAATTGTAAAGAGTGTTATACAGTACAACTGCAATAACCAGAAAAGCAGCAAAATGGCACCTTTTGCTCTTCGATTATTAATCGATTAATGGAAGGAAAAAAAAAAGAAAAGAGAAATCCATCTATTTTCTCCTGCTTATTCCATCAGGGTCGCTGTGGGGCTTGTGCCTATCTCTGGCAGTCTATGGGGTGAGGTGGGATATACCCTGGACAGGTCGTCAATCTGTCAAATTGCAACACAGAGACATACAACCATGCACACACACGCAATCACACCTGAGGTTACCTTAAAAATTCAAATTAACCTAACAGTCATGTTTTCTGACTGTGGGAGTAAGCCAGAGTACTTGAAGAATACCCACGCATGCACTGGAGAACATGCACACTCCATGCAGAAAGACCCCGAGCTGGGAATCGAACCCAGAACATTCTTATTGCAAGGCATCAGTGAGACAAACTGCTCCACCTTGACGCAAAATCCTTAGTTGCAAACACTTCTAATAGGTCGAGATATCACACTGCATAGGATTATTTTCCACTGTTAGGCCGATGATACCAAGATACATTTGTTTACTACAGGCTTATTTTTAAGAAAAATTGTGTTTGACTTTTTGCAAAGTGTTTCCTAGTTTATTTCACACTGTTTTAAGTGGATTTAGACTTTTCGTTCTCTAGTCATTATTTTCATATTGTTGGATAGGTCATTATTTATGTTTGACTTTGGTTGGTGTGTATTTTATTTTTTATTAAATCAATTATAACATGAGAGAATTTGGTTCTGACAGACATCCTTTTGATTTTGTGCAGAGGAACCACCATATTTATTATTTTAAAAAGCAGTCTGCACTGTCTGTATTCAAAAACTGGTAACAGAAGAGCCTAAAGAAGAAAAATACTACTAAAAATGTAGTTAAAATCTTTAGCCTTATGTGTAACTTTGATCCATTTCACAAATTCATCAAACATTTAGAATTAATTTCCCCCCCCCCCCTTTTTGAACTGCATATTTTGTGTAAAAAGGATACTCTTTCAGATGCTACGTTGCTATTTTTGCGCTATGCAAGCACATCGTGTGGATATTTACAATGGGAATGATGCAACCAAATGGTAACAGATGTTATTATGACAACGTCAGAAAACAATGAATGTAGTGTTTTTTGGCAGCTTAGTTGACATGAAAACATTTCCCAGTGTGCTCAATTACCAGTCAAACTCTGGTTGTGGTAATAATTAATTGTTCTTGTATCATGTTTTTTTTAACTCCAACTACAGAGCAATTACAAAATAAAAATATTTATGGTAAAATGACATAATTTTTCAGGCATTGTGCTTGGAATCCAGTGGTTCTGAGTTCGAGCCCCACCCCACACTGCTCCCCTGGCACCGCACAATGGCAGCCCACTGCTCTCCAAGTCAAATGCAGGTGTGAATTTCTCCAGTGTAAGATTAATAAAATCAGGGTTCAAAATCCTGTGTTCAAAACTTGCTGCATTCTGCATTTTAACCTTGCAGTCTGCTGATTCCAAAAATGATTATTGTGTGGGTGTCTTTGTAGTGTGTGTGTGCACTGGTTTCTTTGTTGCTTTGCTGCAGTTTTCTAAGGAGATTAGAATTGAAACATAAATATTCTGTATGTCAAGGGAGCTGTCATATGGAGAATAAAAAAAAAGAAAAACAGAAAGAAAAACAATAAAGGAACAGCAGGGCACCTCTGCCAAAAGTTATAGCAGCAACATCTGACATGTCTTTGTCTCTGTGAAATGAAGCATAGAAAAACAATCAAAATACCCGCTGAATGCTTTTCTGACCAAATCAGTCTCCAAAAATGTCCAAGAAAGACACTTAAAGATGACTAGAAAAATATTAGCGGAGAAACACAGCTTCATTAGCATCTCAGGAATGCCAAGATGACATATTGTACGCTTCCTCTATTATTACTGTTTTGCCATTTGTCTCCTTTCTATGCCACCTGAATGTTGATTCTAATCGTTTCGAGGACACCATAGGCTTGGCTTTCATAAGTGCACTGCTTCCTGACAAACTGCTTTGAGAAAAGGTGAGTTAGATTTCTGTCTTACACCAGTTTTTAAGAGAGATAACCCTCCCTCCCCAAAAAATAAATAAATACATTTTCACATGCATTTTCCCTTCACTCCTAGAAGATAAAATTTTGTCTTTTGCTGAATCCATATTATCTCTTCCGACCACATTTAGAGTAATGGATGTATGGTTTGTCCTTTGCTTTGACAAACACATATTTATGGCCTTTTGAGGGTTTACCATATATATTTTTCATTTTACCCATTCCAAGCTGAAATATCATAAAAATATGTTGAATAGCAAAACATATCCCAAGATCAGGCCTAAGGGGAAATAACACCAGCTTGTACACACAACTGAAGAGAAAGAAATCAGTTTGTGAGGTTAAACAATTAGAGCAGTCTGCTGACACTCCAAATACGTTACTGTATGTATTGGACAATATATTTGCTGGAAGAATAAAAATCTCATATGACTTTGGGTAAATCATGATAAACATGTTGCAAAGTGCACATTTAGGATGAAGTATGAATCCGCTTTAGTAAGTCTTGAGCCCAAGGATCTAAAATCAAGGTCATTCATTTGTAACAGCAAATCAAAACATGCCAACCTTGAGTAAAAATGGATTTTCAATATTTGCAGTAGTAATCCCTAATGTGGTGCATAAAAACATTCTGACATGTATTGGGTACACATAACAAAATGCCAATTTTCACAAAGTTAAGCTTTCAAAACTTGTTTGGTTAAAGTGCTTCCAATGGGATACATTAGTAAGTTCTGAATGAGCAATGCAAACAGTAACTTTTAAACAGAGTGTGCACAAGGAGAAATGGGCTTTTGAATACTCTTGCACATGTTTAATAGGTGTTACCTCTGGGCAGCGGGTACTGGGTTATGCATGTGCATTTTTTAAAGTGGAGAGGGCGGGTCTTTTCAAAAATTCACGAAAATCCCTGACTATACCTTTAAGTTAAATAACAAATGTGCTTTGTAAATTCTTAAGTATAATTATCAATATGTTTCAGTTTTCAAAAGTAGTATACTATACAGTATTGGGTTATAAGTACATATAAGTATTGGGTTCCCTTAAAAGCAAAGTTTAAGATTTTTGTTATTTTGATCTCTTTTTATTTCCTGTAAATCTATTTGGATTACCTTGCGAAAGAATGTTGAAAAAAAAAACATAGTTTTCTTGCCAAATTTGTTTTTATCTAAAATAGAAA
>NW_015150531.1:431827-466171 GCF_000732505.1 Cyprinodon variegatus
TTTTCTATTTTAGATAAAAACAAATTTGGCAAGAAAACTATGTTTTTTTTTTCAACATTCTTTCGCAAGGTAATCCAAATAGATTTACAGGAAATAAAAAGAGATCAAAATAACAAAAATCTTAAACTTTGCTTTTAAGGGAACCCAATACTTATATGTACTTATAACCAATACTGTATAGTTTTACACACACATTATATTCAATTCTTAAAGTAAATAAAGGATAAATATGATTTTTTTTCAAAACTATTATAGTGTTGGAATCTCATTCTACTTCATGCTTAATTCTGTTTTGCAACAATGATGGTAGCCCTCTTTTTTTTATTATTCCTTTCTGTATAGACACGTATCTCAAGAAATGAATAAGACCATTTTATCAAATGAAAACAGAAATGAATCAGAAAGTTCTTGGACTCAAATATTCGTTTAAGTCCATGGTAACTTTGAAGCTGAACACCAAAGTATGATGAACTTGAAGGGCTGCAGTTTTAAAATATGGTACACAGAAATGCTGTTGCAATACCATGAAAGCTGATATCAAACAAAACATCAGCTCACTTGGCTAAAGAAGTCAAGGCTTTAAGCACTAAGGCAGCTAAAAATGGAAACTTTGTTCCGTGAGCTTTACTAAGCCAAACCTTTTAATGGTAAATCTTAGTGTCTGTGCCATTTTTTCCAACATAATGCATTGCAGCGTGCATGAAAAAAATAAGACAGTTCAACTGTCAATCTTGGGATCGACATGGTATGAATGCCTTGATGGCAGAAGATCAGAAGAAAATAATATCCTCTTCCTTATTGTATCTAAAGCCTGGAGCAAAACTTAAAAATGGTAAACAAAATGAAAAGATGGGGGCTACATTCTCATCTTTATGACAATGCTGCCAGTTTTATTATTGTAGTCAGTGGACAAGAGTGGAACTTTAATAGAGATCCAAAAATGCAGATGAAAGGAATCTTGTCAGATATCAGAAATGGGTGCAACAGAGGTGTTTGGAGCAGATTTCAATATGCATCAGCTGCCATATTACTGTCAGTTTTGGAGGATCTAAGAAGGGGGCAGTCTCAGAGGCCATTTGGTAACCAAATGCAATGCAATTACCGTGACATACCAATATACAGCGGCAATTAAAGAGGAAGAATCAGTATAGTCAGGGAAAGGACACAAGTCTATTGCAATCAAAATGGGGTGTCTAAACTTTGAAAGGCTGTCAAAGTCTGCGACTCTGGAAAACTATGTGACACTTTGGACAAACTAAAGTGTGAGGATGTGAAAATAGGTAATTTAGGGGTTATTGAGAACAAGTAGCAATTGGTGAAAAACAATGTTCTAAATTAATCATTTTAATAACTCACAACATACATATGTTCACTTAACGGGAAAGGAGTCATATATACATGGTCTCCGACAAATCCTGTAAAGTAGGTAATAAAACTCACCTTACATGCTGTCTACTGTCAAGACCGGAAATAAACAAAAAATAGCTTAGCACTTAGAAGGCCTAGATAGAACTGGTCAGGGACCTAACTAAAAGAGGTGAAGGACAAGAAAAAATGGAAAAAGAAATATTTTTGGACTGTGTTCTTGGAAATGTATGTTGAAGTCTTCTAAATGAAATGTACTGTATAGTTCACAATGTTCTAAAAGGATTCTATATGATAGCCCTTCAATCTGTGTATGGTATAAGACATGGTTTTCATAGGTTTGAAAAAATAAGATGTGAAACATGAGGTTTGCATTTTCAAGCACATACTGTAATTCATAGAAACACTTTGATAACAGCTTTTAGTTATTTTGGGTTATGTCTCATATTACATTCTATACTTTTAGCACACTAAGAAAGGCAGGCATTAACACTGCAGGTGAAAAGTTTATAGGTCTGATTAAACAGATGGCAGCTGTACAGGGTACAGGTCCTTGGCTTTGGTGATGGTTTAGACCTACAGTTAAAAGCATACAAAAGTTGTTGATTGTCATTATATTGAGGCTGTTTTAATTGCCACAACTTCAATTATTATTTGCTCCATTGAGGAATCTGTGTTTGTAAGAAAAAATTGTTACAGATCACGTTTCTGACACACGTTATGACATGTTTGGTTAAAAAAAAACAAGTACAAGTACATTCCAGATTAAATGTAGAACTTTTAAATACAAGGATTCCATTCTGAATACTGCTACTGTCTTAAAAAAAAAAAAAAAAAAAAAGCCTGACAACAGTATTTTACCTTTTGTATGCCATTGTTTGTATGGACACTATCATTATAGGTTTGCCACAGTTCTTGCTCAAGTGGCCTGCAGTTGGCTCAGAGGAAGCCTTATAACTGATAGTTTTCATCTGGCATGAAAGTACTGGAAGGACGGTGATTGCTTTTCACAGTAGGAGCTGAAATGAAGCTATCATGGTAGTGGAGTTCGTTTTCTGAACAGAGTTTCTGTTTTGCACCTGTCCCTCTGGAGTGACACAGTGAAACTGAGGATTGTTGTGACCTTGCCCTAAGCTCCTGAAAAAGATTGTCTTAGGTGTGTGAAAATTCCTCTGTATGAATCCAGTTTTCACGCTCTGACTCATGCCGGCTTCTGTATGTCCTTGGTTTATCCTACTATGCCTTGAACCATCATTTTTCAAAATGTCATTTGTATTAAAAGACAAAAGCAAACTGATTCCATATAAATATCTTTTGCTAAGAACAAAATAAACCCACAAAACACTAAAAACGGGCCCGAAACAATTAATTCTGCAAATATTGAATTCCCCATTAAAAAACAAAAACACAATTTTAAATGTTTCTCTTATATAATACACTAATACAATGATTCTTATTTCTTTACAAGTCAGAATGAACTCTATGCTCACAGAAATGTGTTTCAAGATAAAACATATTATGTTATTATTTATTGATTCAGAGAGCCAAGAAGAGATAGAGGGAGCACCAGAGTGTGTCCAAATTCTGAGTCTAATCCCTTACTGCGGCAAGCCCCACTGGCCCTCTTCTCTTCTAGGTCTAAATGGAACAGGTGAAGAACCATGGCCTCTCGGGGCTGGCCTCACATCTCACTGTTGCCCAAACTTAAATTGGCTTCTTCTCCTGCTGTTCCACATCAGTAATTACCCTCTCAGCCCCTGCCCACAACAGGAAAAATGAATGTAGACAAATAAAATAAATAGAACGCCCATGGGCCAGAATCTTTGCAGCCACTTGTTAAATCTAAGCCCACATCTATGGAAATGCAGTATTGATGTGTGTGGTACCATATGCGTTTGTAGAGGAGAATAATACCTATGCTGAGGGAGCTCAAATGCTGTGTGTAGGGCTTGAAGCGAAAAAACATCCTGAGATTGAACTTTTTTGGAGAAGGCTGGGGTTGTTTAGTGTAAATAAATTATTTTAAACGGGGCCAAATGTAGAGCCATTCTTTTGTTGAATAAAGGATAATTGTTTACTTTTTATTAGTAAACATTATGGGGGGCCAGATTTAATGCCTTGTGAACATTTACAAATTGCTAATACCCACCCCATTATAATCTGCAGTTTACATAGCAAAGACTTCAAAATGCAGTGTATATAACTATAAAGTATTACAGTATTACAATAAAGTATTACAATAAAGTATTGTAATACTGCAAAATATTGATGTGTATTACAATATTCTAAGCCCCTCAGAGAAATTTAAAATACAGCTTGAAAAATAAGTTGTATCTAATATATACATGGATAACTGAAACAAAAATGTGCCAAATTCAATGAAATTCACTTTGTCCATGTCCCATTTATTAAACTTTGACAGGTTTCTTTGTCACTTGGATCAGATAAAACCATTTAAAATCATCATTCTGAACATAATATTCCTCAATTCGGGAACATCCAACTGTATAGCAAAAAAAACACCAAATGCTTTAAAAAAAAGCCATGCTCGTGGGACGTCAAAATATGAAAAAGGAGTCCTTCAAGATGAGTCACCTTATGCTGTCTAATAGCTCCATTTTTTTATGAGCCAGCTGAGTAAAAAAGACTTGATTCTTCTTACCTTCATTATTCTCTCATAAACAATAACAGAAGGAAGACTTGATTAACTTTGAGGTAATTAATTTCTGATTTCAGTTTATTATTTAATAAAATATGTACCAAATAATATTTCATTTAGCTTTAGAAAATGCACTATGAATTGTTTTAAAGGCATCCCAAATATTCTAAATTACTTGAAAGCTGATTTGACCTCATCCCAAATTCTTAGAGATACACTTAGGTTCTTAAACATTAAACTTCATACATGATGGTTTTCAATCGTTCTTTGTGTACATAGTAGCTTAGTTCGGTCACATTTCTCTAGTTTAGTCAATAGTTTTAACTAAAATATATTTGATTTGGACATTTTTTAATTTTGGATAATCAGTTCTTATATTTTGAATAGAAGCACTTGTGAATGTATTGCATATGTGTGAGCTCTATTTACTTTCATTGGTCATCCAAACACACAGGCAGTAACGCATGTGCTCACAGACCAGCACCCCCACCCCCCCACCCCAAATGGAAGAACTTAATAGAAATGTATAAAAAATCATTACAACCAACAAATAAGTTCAAAGAAAAGGTACTTATAAGATAAACACAACAGGGAATGATATACACAAATGTATAATTAACAGAGGCAACGTTAGTTTAATGAACTGAGGAGACACAATAGTATTGATGATAAAAAGACATAGACTAAAGAATAAAGATGTGAATAGAGCTTTCAAGCAACTAATGAACGAGGACCTTTATCTAAACAATGTCTCCTGTGATATTTATTTTCTGAAAATGGAACAGACAACATTTACACAAAATATCTCTCACCACAAGTTTCCGTGCTACTTCAACAACAATAAAAAGCATGTTTTATTGATACAAAATATACAGTTTATTATTACATTACACTAGTTTTTTGATATCCAAGATTTATTAGTTGTATAGCAAAGTTTTGACATTCAATTCTGCCTTGGTTGTACTTGTTGTCTATGAAATATCATTTGGGTGTTTTAGGAAATGATCATAGAATCTTTGAATGAGCTATACCTAAAGATACTCTAGATTTATGTGTGAGAAAATTTAAATAAGAAACAAATGTCAACTCTTCCCTATGTGCTTTGGTTCATCAACACATCTACATCTACAAAAAGCCTTTATTCTGCTTCCAGAGAGAACCTGAAAACCTGAAAAGCAGCTGTTTAAATGCCTTTTTCTTTGACAGAATTGTGACCCCGTTGATTCTTTTGAGACTGGTTACTCGCATCTTTATGAAAAACCTAATAGCGTGCATAATATAGTTAAAAAGAAAATGGTAACATAAAGGTCATGTGATGGAAGACACCAAAGGGCAACAGCCATCCAGAAGCTATGCTACTGGCATTTAGCATCAATGCGCAATGGCTACAAAGAGTGCACATTTAAACTGTATCTTACAACACTTTTTCATGTAATACCTATTGAGGTGTCACCTCTTTGACGTTCCAAGTTTATTGTCTTTGTGAATGTATATTTCTCTGCCGTGTGTTGGGAAAATGAAAGGCCTCTTGTCATTATCGTTATTATTCTGCAGTCACAAACATGAGGGAGGGGGATGGCAATTATTCAGATTCAAAAACAACTCATGTACACAAACTCTAACTAGGCCCATGGTACCTCTAGACATGTAAACAAACAGCACAGCTGGAGGGGAATTCTTTCAGCTGCCTTATTTTCAAATTTTACTTTAAATCTCTTGCCTGAAACAATAACAGCGAGACAGATAATCGTGTTTTAATCTGCCTCATGTCCTGATGTCAACAGATAATGATATTCATATTCATTGTTGTGTTGCACAGACAAAAGCCTTTTAAATCAGGGTTTACCCCGAGCCTCAAAGCAAATAAAAGTAAGCTTGAAAAAGAGCTTGAAGGTAGAGTCTGGCACTGTATTTAGGAGTGGTGCTCATAATCTGTCCTTCCACGCTGCTCTTTAGACTGCTTTCCCTTTTAGCTGGGGAAATTATCTATGAAGTGCTTAGGAAAGTCTTTGCTTTTAAATATCCTAAATCCTCAGTATGAATTTAGCATGCCAAGGTCATCAGTATCACTGAATTTGAACATTTTCAAATATAGAAAGATTTAGAAAAAATGAATAAACATTTGGTATTAAAAAAAAAAAAGCTTCATTCAATATGTTCTATCCAGAATCTTCGGTCAATATGCTCTATCCAGAAGTGGAAAAGTTTGAGTCTCATCTGGTTTAATTTAATAAAGTCTTCTTTAAAGAATCTTGGACTATGCGATTATTAATCGATTAATCGAAAAAAAAAAAAAATCGTTACTTGCAGCCCTGACTATCTTCTTGTTGACACAAGAAGACCACTATCAAATTAATGTATGATCCCTTTTTTTTTACTTTTATAAAGAAAAATGTGGAGTGATAAATTTTCATGACCAAACAAAGGTCATGAGAGATGAATGAATTACACAGCTTCCTTCATGGAACGAAGGGGAGGACTGTTGTTTTGAGAAGATCCATCTGGCCAGTGAAAGACATATTAACCTAACAGGGAACGGCCCTGATGGACTCAAGTTGTTTTCCTTCAATGTTCAAGTGTGAGAAAGTTCTTCATGCAGGGGGTGGGTTGGTTCCCCTCGGGGGAGAGTGTGTGTTGGGAAATTGTAAGGTATAAATGTATATGCTGAGGATGCCTCAGTCCGAGTCCCCCATCTCTCCGTAAGAGGATGTTAAATAAATTTGAACCTTATTTCTTGCAAGAAATGCCTCTGTCTCAGCTTCCTGACTTCAGAAATGCAATTAATAAACAGAGCAGAATATTAATGCAGATTTGGCAAATTTTGCATGGTCTAACCAAAAGAACCAACAAGCAATATACCTACATTACAAATTTTAGCTAAGTGATTGATACATGCATACACATAGGGAAGCTTTATCCTATCATGAATGTCAGTGTTTACATAGAACGAAAGGGTGGTCCCTCACTACTAAGGAAGGAAATTACCTTTAATGTGGAGAAACCTGAGTTTAATCAAGGTTTTGATTTGTGTGTGTGTTGATGCTGGCTGCATCTCTGACTTAATAAATCCATTAAAGTTAGGTTTACTTAGAAAAGTCACTTAGATTCTGTTTTTACATATGGTGGGGAGGTTGTATTCAGAGTGTGTAGAAGACACTATAAATTATGCATATCATATCTACATACTGGTAGATCTGAGAAGTCTGCAGCTTTCACCTCTATAGTACAAAACAATACCAAGTTTTCTGCTTTACTTTATGTCCTATAATTTAAACAAAGACACAACTTTCTTAAAAGACAGAACAATTAAAAGGCATTTTGGTAGTCAAAATTTTATCACATTTTAAAACTTTATCTGTTTTAAAATGTGGTGTAATGTTTGAAAAAGACTACAATAAATAAAATAAATTGAATAAATGAAACATAAATGTTTATATTGCAGAATAAGGAAATAGCTGCCCAGCTTTCTCCCCTATGAACATATATGATAAAAATAACATTATCATAACTGTAAGAATCCGTGTGTTGGATTATTTTGAGCAGCAGTAATAAGTCTATTTTTCTGTTCTAAATAAAAGCCGTTAGATCATGCTGCACCTCTTTGCCTCAAATTTCTGTGTAACTACCACAACACTGCAACAGCCGTAATGTTTTTTTTTTATGTCATTATACTGTGCTATTAGAATCTCATACTGGCTCATCTCTAAAGCTGCGCTCTGATAGCTAAAATTTAATTTCCAAAGTTCTCACTCAAATGAAAAATGTTTTGAACTGAAGGTTAGAAATTACTTAAAAATAGAGGGAAAAAATACGAATAAATTGCTCTTTTTTCTTTCCCCTAAACAATACTAACACAGAGTGGGTACCTTATGGCTGTCAGATGCATTGAATCAGAGGAGCACCAGTGCAAATTAGCTCCATAACAGAAGCATTAAATATCACTTTCAGCACCATCAAAAGACTCATGAGTGGCTTCTTAGCTTTGTAAAAGGATGCATTTTTTAAATGTGAAGGTCCCTTCACCCAGTAACCATGTGGATTGCAAACAGCAGATTCTTTCCCTGTGGCCCCAAAAGACACAGGGTTCATACTGGCCTTAGACAGATCAATGAGCGCTGACCATCACTGCATCCAATCCCACACCTCAGCAACATGCCATATCTTTGCTCAGAACATGACCAAGGCAGCGATGTTTTCCCACCAGGGTTTATGATCAAGAGATATGACTCCAGCATGCCAGACAGAAGGACACAAAAAGCTGGAACAGGGTAGAGAAGCTTAATAATGAAAGGGGGAACACAAGACAGGTTAAACTCCCAATTGTAAAGGCATAAGAAACAACAGCTTTTCAGTAAGACTTTTTCGTCAACCTTCTATTTTCAGTCACAGACTGATTCGTATCCCTTTTAACCTTCATTTTGTAACTTACAACCACTTATCTATCAAAATGAAAACAAATATTTATTCCTACTATTTGTAATAACACAAACATCCTTAGAAAGAAAAAAGATCAAATTCCCTTTTTACTGTTTGTAATATAACTTCATTTGAAAAACTCAAAACACTGTTAAATTATACTTGTAAACAGCTAAACTATAAATAGATGTTTCCTTGCTCCCATAATATATATTTTTTATTCAAGCATATATATGCACAGAACAGATTACTTCTAGCATACAATCTGTCCTGTGCAGACGTCTTTTTCCCTTCCGCTGCTATTCTAATTGTTTTTTACTTGTCCAAAAGTATTCATATGCTCTCAGACGCTCTCCATCCTTTGTTATTGTACCAGCTTATTGTAAGTTTTCTGGCCACCTTTTTTTGCATGCCAGTTTGCAACTAAATTTGAAACATGCTATATCTAGAGGCGAAAGTTGTAACCAAAACATACTTGAGGTTAGACAAGTAACTTTGCAGGTGGCAAAGATATTTTTGCAAAGATTATCTTATTTGCACTAATTTCTTCCATTATTGCACATGTTTAAGTCATCAATGTATGTTCTTTATATCCAAAAAGGCAAACATTCTAAAATGTTTGACTATTAATTTCTGCTCATTTTAGACATGCAATTTTATTTGAACCTGGATAGTAGATGAGCTTAATGCATGCTATCAAGTTTGTTTTGCATGTTAATAAAAGTAAGCAAACCTTCTGAAGGTCAGGTCCCTAATGCCAGGCTGGGATTTTTGTCTGCGCTATCCTTAAGGTACATTCTGTTGCAGTAGACCCGGTAATAAAGCTAGAGAAATTGTCTATCAAATGGTAAAAAAAGCCACATTTAGTTACATGTTAGTGATGCTCTACAACCATCATTCATATAGTTCCCAAACAATAACCTGCTCAGCTATTATGTTTATTGAGACAGGCTGACATAACACGCATGTGTTAGTGCAGCACTTGCTCATGTAAGCTTGAGAGGTAATTAACTCTCCAGCTGCCATGTGTTAGGTATTACATGAAAGGGAACAAGCTATACAGTGGAGAAGCTCACACATTTAATGCTGTGACTTTATGCAAAGAGGTAAATCATTAGCAGATGCAAAACACATCCAGATAATTGATGTTTGTGTGGAACAAAAATGTGCCCACAACACCACAACAGTTGGTTTCCTAAGTGCCAAGGCTAATGTAGCATTTGCACAATAAAACAGATGACTAAGAGCAAAAAAACACCCCATAAAGATTGGATTTAAACCTTGGTATTGGGTTTGGTGATTTAGTTAGGGACTTGTGGTTTCTTTCTGTGTATCTCTGAGTCATTTTGTAAGCTAATTACTTTGCTGTCAGCTGCAAGGTGGTGTGGCCTGAAAAAAAAAGGGTAGAATAAATTTGGGCTTTTTAACATCAACAAAATCCTGCACAACAAAGCAGAACAAGATGCTTTGTCTCAGCATTTACAAGCGTAGAAGGCACTTCAAAAAGAATGTGTAAATCAATTTAAAATGGTTAAGAATAACCATGAAAATTGATGACCAGAGGATGTATGGCTTCCCAGTAATGAATCATTTCCTGAAGAAAATAAGAAAATATCAAGTCATAAGCACAAAAACAAATATCCAACAAATCATGACAAACAAAAAAGAGTTTAAAATCCACTTTGTAAGATTTATTATTAATCAATTTCTGTAGCAATAAAGTCAGAACGATGTCTCTCTCTCTCCTAAAGAAACAGGGAAAGTGAACAATATAGGCTTCACTTTTATAACAGCTCTGCAGGCTTGCTGAGGTTAACACATCTACTTTAGCAGCAAGCTCTCACCTTAGCCACTTGTCATTTGTAAACAATCTGAGGGAGCATGCGTTGGCGAAAGCCTGTTGCCACGGTTACTGTCTGCTGAAGAAGTTAAGGCACACTAGAGTCATTAGTGATGCCAGAATTGTCCAGAAACTGGCCAGCAGCTTTCAAAATATCTTCTTGCCCCAGGAAAGGCAATAAGTGGATTCAGGCCAGGTCCTATACACTGCTGACAACCAAACAATGATGAGCTCTTTTAGTTTTATTATTTTCAAAAATCGAATATTCACATGGACATATTTTCTTGTAAACAGTGCTTTGCAAAAATTGCTATACCCTCTGAATTATAAACTGCAATGTCTGATATGTGATCGACCAACAGAAAGCATTGTGTAAGTAGAGAGCAAAGATAGGATACATGGTTGGAATCTGAATATGATATCCCTATAAAAACTATCTGGAGGGACCCAGTAAAAGCATATCCATTTAAACTGATATTAATCTATGTTTTAACTGGGAAAGAGCAACAATCCCAACTGCTAGGTGTGCAAAGCTTGTAACTCCCATAAATGAGCAGCAAAGTTAGACCAAAGATTTAATGCAGTGTGGCTATAAATAATAATTGTATCCCTTTTCCTTCCTTTATGATGAAAACTAAATACAATTCAACAAGGTGTGGTCATAACTAGGGCTGACACAATTAATTGGATTTATCGTGATTAACTGATTATTGATATAATCTTCAACTAATTTAATATTTGATTAATCATTAACAGGAATATAGAGCCTATATAACATGCCTTTAGCTGACAGAGCAACTCACTTAGAGCAGCATTTATACCGAAATTGTAAAAAATATATAAACATTTTGCATTTATCGCTCTATCCAGAACTCCTCAAGTGGAAAAGTTTTAGTTTCACCTGGTTTAATTTAATAAAAATCTTCTTAAAGAACCTTTGGCTATGCAATTATTAATCGATTAATCGAAAAAATAATCAACAGATTAACCACTTTTCAAAATAATTGTTAGCTGCAGCCGTAGTTATAACATTATAAAATAAACTTTTGCGTCACACCCTTTCTTCAAAACATAATTGTTCAGTTATTTTTCTTGTCTTTGTAACATTGTATTTAAAGCTTTCACTGCCAGACAAACCTCCTCTGAACATTGTTTTTAGAGGCTTATAGAGCAAAACAGACATGAGAAGCAGAGTGCATAAGTTCAAACCAGAAGCTGCAGGTCAGTAGCATATCCTCCCACCTTTGCCAATCTACTCTTACTCTAAGCTAAACCTGTCCTTCCATAGCAGTAAATGATTGTGTCTAGATGAACGCTGGCTGAGGGAGAGCAGGCCACTTAGCTCATACTTCATGCATTATGCCTGCAGAAGTAAATTGACTAGTGGAAGGATTCATATTTCTGTGGAGATAAAAGAGTTCTGTAAATCTCTAGAGTCTGATGCCACAAGATAAAAATGTTTTTATGACTGCGTGATATACAGAAATGGATTATATAACAGACAAATCCATGGTTACAAATGATAGACTTTCCCTCCTTCTGCACAGTTCTTCATATATGTATTTCTTCACACTCGATAGCATCTATTATTTATGAATTTTAAGCTAAACTATTTTCTGTTTTTAGATTAAAGCTTATTGGTCCTAAAAGTCAGACTCCTGTTGTTCACTAAAGGCTTAGATACGGCCATAAAGCTGCTGCATCCATCTGTGTCAGCAGAGTCCCAGGTCTGTCCAGTGCCACCTGTACAATGCTTTTTCCACGTCTTTTCTCATTGCAGCACCCAGGCAGACAAGCTCCTCCATCACCCTGACTTAGGTAGGACGGCTGGATCTATGAGCTGCAACGAGGTTGAGCAGAAAGCCAGGCCAGACACATCTCCCTTTAGATCAATCACATTTCCCCTTTCTGTCCTTGAACCTCCCTCTCCTTCTGTTACTTTCTTTCTTCACGTCCTATTTAGAGAGTAGGAATATGTGATCAGAAAGTTTAACAGTATAAGAGGCACCTGCAGTGCTCCAGGCTTTAACTACTTTGAAGTGTTTTCTTTCTTCACTTGCTCACAATTCCAATGGCAATGAAAAAAGACAAACCTCGGAATTGAATTATTTATTTATCTGCACATTGCGACCTTGGCTATAATTCAAAGCTTCATTTTCATATCCAACAATAAAAGCTGTTGCATTTTCTGTTGTTGCTTTACTGTAATTAAGCTTCCAATCTCTTGCTATTAGGTGCCTATTGACAGTAAAGGCAATAATGCATTTCACTTGTCTTAATGCATCACCTTTGAGCATTACAGCCACAGTGTCTGCTGTCACAGCTGTAACCAGCAGCTCTGTATGATCATTGTTGTGTTGACACGCCTCACTCTGGCACTGCCACTCCAAAACCAAGGAGCCATAAAACATGCCTGTCTGTCTCAAAGAACCAGTCCGTTTGCAGGCAGTAGATGCCAACTAAATCCTCAGTTCCTTCACGGAGAAAACGTTCCTGAATAGCTCAGCTTGCAATAATAGCATGGCAGAAGGAGATAAAGCAGGACACACATATGAAGTCATAGCTCATAAATAGCTTTTGCAAGTTAAATAGCAGGAGTATGTAGTTTTATTTGACATGTAACATTTGATATTGCTTTTAAGTAGATGTTTGTTATTTCCAGGCGCATTTCAGGAAGGATATAGGAAAATGGTATTGTCTGACAGAACAGAATCTGACATTTGACAGATATTTTGCAATATAACTCATGTGATCACCATCTGTAATTAAGACATATATCTTTTCTTAATCACAGTAAACTATTCGTTTGGATGTTGTCATGCTGTTACTGATTGATTGCATTAATTTACCAAATCCTGCTGCTAGATTTTTAACCTTGACTAACAGCCAGTTCACTTCTGTATTCACTCATATAATTTTTTTTCTTCTCTTTAAGTCCTTTTCAGTTTATTCTTTCAAAAGGTTGTATTATCCTGTTCTATCCCAAGAATCGTGATTAAGCAGCCCAGTAGACAAATGTAGATGTCATTTGATCAAACTTTCTTAGCTTCTGAATTTCTCTCTTCAAATTCCATTTCAACATAACAACCAGGAGTTTACTAAAGTTGTAACTGTGACTAATAAAGGGATATTTCCCAGGCTTCAGAAATATACCTATAGTGTATTTGTAGTAAAGAACTTTAATAGATGCTAATTTAATTAAAAACTACAGAAAAAGGTTTAATCAGGAAGTTGAAAAAAAGTAATTTAATAGAATTAAAAGTAATAGAATTTAGGGTAAAGTTTTTTTTTTATTTTACCAACACGTTTCTTCAAGCTGGAAGATATATGAATACTGGAGCAGACCAGCCAGAATCCTGACTTAAATCAATAAAGCTTTTGTACACAGAACCTTAAATTAGGATGATGCCAAGGAGGACTTCCAACTACAAACCTCATCATAAGCTAAATAAAAAAATATAAATATATATATATATATATATATACATTCTAAAAGGTGATCACAGCTTCAACAGGTTCAACAGCTACAACTGCAAATAAAGATTTTGCTATTGATATTGTGAAGGGTATAGTGTGAAAAGTTTTACTGAACTTCTTACTAAGATGTTAGTAACAGATATAGATTTATTTACCTTTTTTTTTTACCTTTTGAGAGACGTCTGTCTAATTTCTTATCAAAATCATACTGCTTGGTTGGATGACAATAAATTAAAATGTAAATCTCCCAGGAATATTGATTTAGATTTAAAGATGAAAACAAGTCATATGTGTGTTGACTGTAAGTCAGTTAAAGGCTAGCTTTTATCTTTGCTTGCTTTGGGTAAAATTCTTCAGTCCTATTGATTGAGAGCTGTAATCCAGGTCAGAACCCTGAACTGGCAGCCGCACAAGCTGTCCAAGCAGTGAGCCATCCAGGCAGACATTGATCTAAGCTCACAAATCAAATAGTGTTCAAATCTGCAGCTAGAGTTTGACCCGAGTGCTAACTGAGAAAGAAAGAAAGAAAGAAAGAAAGAAAGAAAGAAAGAAAGAAAGAAAGAAAGAAAGAAAGAAAGAAAGAAAGAAAGAAAGAANAAAGAAAGAAAGAAAGAAAGAAAGAAAGAAAGAAAGAAAGAAAGAAAGAAAGAAAGAAAGAAAGAAAGAAAGAAAGAAAGAAAGAAAGAAAAGAAAGAAAAGAAAGAAAGAAACTAACTACATCTATCAAGTAAAAGCAAGTGAACAAAAATACCCCAAAACAGTTTTTTTTTTCCCTTTTCCAAAGAGGAAACCGTTACATTTCATTATTGCTGAGTTATTTATTTTTGCATTTCCTTTAGCCTACTTATGACACCAAAGGGCTGCAGCATAACAAACTCTCATCTAAACAAAAGACCACAGAAGGCATGAAATGACAAGTGGGAAACAGTGGAAAAGGAGTAGTAAACATGTAAGAAAAAAACTTGGTTCTATGGCAAACTGCTTGTTTCGATCCCCCAATATGTTGAACACTGCTGGACATAGGAAACTGCTCAGCGGATAGGCATTGTGTGGAAACAGAGCATGCGACAGTCTGGGTTCAATCAATCACTGCTGCACAGTTGATGCTGCAGGTTAGAAAAGTAAACAATTCAAAGACATCCTTCTTAAATACAAAGCAACCGCATTAGATTGCTTTGATTAACATACTGCACTAGTCTCTAATGTTTTATGAATGAATAAATCAATTAATGTCTTTACTGGTAATGTTAGAAGTGTAAATTGCCAAAATACCTAAATTTGAAAAGAAAAGAACTGTGTATTACTAACTAAAAAGAACAGACATTTCATGCAATTATCAGGCTGTAAATTTCTGGGCATAATGTTCATATTCCCATGTAGAAAGCTGCCAGAGATGACACACTGCTAATGAGAGCAGAGATGCTTTGTGTGGGAGAGCACACTGACAGGCTCCTCCTGGGCCTTGCTTTTTCTTGGCTGAATCTTTGCTTTTAAGTCAAACATTCTGAATTAAATTGATTTCTTTTCACTTTTTACATCCTCTGTTCTCTTCAGGATCTTACAGTCTTCATCTGCTTTGTGATCTCGAGCCATTTTCCTTTCATAATTAGGGTTTTTTCTTTTTTTTAGTTTAAGAGTTTTTTTTTAATTGCACGTCCCCAAAAATTACGCAAGCATACTCAACTTTTAAATTTAGGCAGGAAGGTTGAAATCTTATCAAGATCTGTATGTAAGAGATTTTCTGGGAAGCAACAAGCATTGCTCATCAGTCTAAGGGCACTTGGGGATGGGAAGCAATCCCTGCTCCCTGCTAATACAAGCATTGCTTTAATTGCCACTCAAGCACTTGCCTTCCGATGTACGTCTGTTAATTTTAAATTACTTCAGCAAAAACAAGAATGTTTTTGCAAGAATGTTTTTGCTGCTTCATAATGATGTGCAAGCTCAAAACTTGATTTCACTAAGATCACAAGGAACAAAGAGTGCAGTGAATTAATAAGGAATCCTGAAATCTATGTGTCCAGTTTTAGTTTGCAGTCCAAAAAAAATAAAAGGGAACGTTTCATTATAAAACAAAGTATAACATTATTTTGACAATACATCATTAAGCAAAAAAGTGATAAAAAAAACAAAGACAATTTGTGGATAATTGAAGGGTACCTCAAAAATAACAAGTAGGATCAGAATCAGCACCAGCTTTATTTGGCCACCATTTTGTGCACAATCAAGGAAGTCGACACCAGCTACAGCACTGACAGCATCCAGCCATTAGGTCTAAATTTTAAACATTAGTCCTGAATTACGCATCACACATAAACACCAGCATAAAAATATTTTGATTTGTTTATATTTTTTCTTTACCAAAGGAAAAGCAATAAAAAGATTTCTTATGTAGCAATGTTTTCTACGGGTAAAGAAAATAAACCTCTAAGGGGTGTTCCCTTCTTTGACCATCAAACAGCTGAAGTGCACAAAGCAAAAGCTGGAAGAGGAGCCACACTGCTATTCAGCCTGAAAAATAAATGCAGGGTTCCTACATTTCTGAAATGCCAAAAAAATAAGTCCCTTTTCTGTAGTTGTGGTCCTTTTGTAAACAGATGTAAAGTGATTAGATCAAGAAGGAGCAAAGGTCTTTAATATGGACACTAAAAAAGGCAAAGACATTTAAACAATTGTAATAATTTAAAAGGACAAGGAAAATACTTGAGTATATACAATGCAAAAGGAAGCTGGCCTATACCAGTTGGCCATCCCGATCTTTGCTTGTTGGGATTGAAACATATTAGACATAAGTATTATTTGAAATACTTTCTAAGGCATCATAAAAGTACCTATTCAATAGTTAAACTTACCATACTGTGAGGTTGGGGACATTTACAGCTAAATAACCTTTTATGCTGTGGGGTAGACAGACAGAGAAATATAAAAAAAAAATAATTTGATATTATATTACTGGCTGATCCTTCAATGTCATTTTTTGTGGCTTTGATCAAAACTTAGACAATTTATTACGGATTGTCTGCACAACAGGAACATTGCTAATTGTTTGGCCAAGGCTACTATGGTTCCACAATGTTTTGGAAAGGAGCAGCATCATTTCAGACACTGGTACAGTGAATGCAGACGTTTTTATTTTTGTGGTTGCCTACAGGCATTATTTTATTTTCCTTTTAATTCAAATATGAAGCATAAAAAACAAAACAAAAAAGAAAGTTGCAATGTCTTATAATCTCTGAAGGCCTTTGTTTTCTTCACAGAGAAGGTCACATCTAACAAGGCTGTGTTCACCATGGCGACAACAGCATAATCCCATCAGTGTGCATCAGCCTGTCTTATTGTATTTATCTGCAGGGTTTTTTAGCCCAGGAACACTCCACATTGATTGCTGTCCAAGAGCAAATCCAGGTGTCAAAAGGTAGTAAAACAGCAGAGCAGTGCAATTCTAACTGGACGGATACTGTTACGATAAAAACACACAATGTTTACCTGTTTGTGATGCCTGAGGAGCATCATATTTTCTTTTCGTTTGTGTGCAACAACACTAATAGGGATTCTTTTTTTTTTTGGCATCATATTTACTTCAATGGTCTGTTTTAGCAGAGCTCAAGGTAAATAAATTATGCTAAAACTAGTTGTTTTATTTATAAAAAGGATTAAAAAAACATAAATGAAAAAATGTAAGGCCAAAGTATGCAAGGTACTGTTGATAAAATAAATAATTCCAATAAGACTACTTGAAAATGTCAGCAATGCATTTTAATGCAAACATTTTTTTTCAGTCTTCACCTTCAAATTTAAACTACATCTCAAAACAAAGCCTTATATTTTCTTTTAAATCAAGCACATTTGCCAAAAGTATATATGATCCATTAGCTAAATTAATTATGAAGTTCCCTCATCAATATGCCTCAATACCCTTGCCTTAATTGCAATGAACAGAAGCGTGACGCCAAGGAATGAGCAAAAATAAAGTGACAGTTGTTTTAATTGTAGAAGATAAAAACGGTAATGAATGTTTTCATCAAGAGGGGCTTAAAGCCACTTTACTGTAAAACATCTAAATCTCATCTATAATAAGAAAATAAATCAAGAGAAAGCCTGAATAACAACCCAAGGGTTCAAAAAGGACCCAGATGCTAAGAAGAATAAAGAATGTGTCAGAAATGCGTTTTCTTGCTGAGATGGTCGTCTTTCAGTAATTATAAGTTTTAAACATAATGATTGTAATGTTTATCTTCATTGTTTTTCTGACATATGTACTGGCCTTAACTAGGAGCTATGATTACTACTGTTATTTTAAAGCTTAGTGATTGTACTCCTACTATGTATTAAATTATCTTTGTTTGTGCTTAAATGACATAAACATAAAAAGAAACACAATTTTGATAGATAAAGCTACAGGCAGGATGGATTCTTATTTACCCAACTGATTAGTCTTTGTAAGTAGAGAAAATGATAGCAAGAGATTAAAATTTTCTCTTTTAAAACACTTTCAGTTTGGAGTAGGAGCAGTAGCAATTAGTTAAGTTATATGGCTTATTTGGCTAACTGTGTTTCTAAACTAATTTCAATTTGACCGCAAACTCTTGCTTTTTGGTTGTGCAACAAAAATGTGTTTAAACACTACATTTAATATATAGGCTTTTAAATGACAAGCTGTCAGATGTTTGCATTAAGGTTCAGCTTAGGTTTTGATTTGAAAGTAAACTTTTCATCTATCAAAATGAAAGTAAGCTGGAATAAAAACTCAGGAGCTATTGCACATGTTGTTTACATCTTTATTGCTCTCTCTGTTGTTACTGTATCCTACTTTCATCAGATACTTATAAAATAAGTTTTCCGCATAATGTTTAACTTTGGTGATTCATTATTTAAGAAGCACAATCAGCTTTTTGTGCCAAGTTACTGCTCCAAAACAAGATATTTGACTTTAGTTTGACTTTTAGCATAATAAAGATTTAGCAGTTTCTTTTAAAATAGTATTTTTCACATTTACAAACCTAAATCCTTGTTTTAAATACAAAATGAGTACCTTGCACACTTTCTACAGCATAAACATGACACTAATCCTAAACCTAACAATTACTAGTACATACCTTGCCCTAACTTAAATACTACCTAAGTTCTAAACCCATGCTAACAAAATCAGGACCAGTAAAAGTTAAATGGGGAATTAATGTTATAGGGTCATGTTTAGGACTAAGGTGTAGGTCACTGTTAGCGTCAGGTGTGAACCCCTAATGTTTAGGTTTACAGTGAGGGTCACGGTTAGGCTTTAGAAATGAATGGAAATCAAAGGCCCTGCTAAGATAGTGAGAAAAGTTTGGTGTATTTGTGTGTGTGTGTGTGTGTAGGGGTGTATTTCTATACATATTAGGACTTTACATAAACTTATCTATTAAAGTCACTGTATGTTAGGGTTGGGAATTGATAAGATTTTCTCGCTTCCGATTTCCTTATCGATTCTGTGAAATGATTTGATTCCTTATCGATTCCCTATCGATTCTCTTATCAATTCTATGAAACAATGAACTTGGTGAGTGCACAGTGACATTTGTCTATGTTCATCTGGAACATTCTATTTCTGCCTGCCTCGGCGAAAAGAGAAAGCAGTGAACGGGAGCTGCCAGCCTCCGAGCCAGCCATGCTACCCGTCTCGTCTCAGTCATCTAAATCTAATGGAGAAGGTATCTGTTTAATGAAAAAGCATTAATGTACAATTTCAGGAAATAAACTCATTTCCCCCTGATTTAAATAAACGAGCGTCACCTTTCTCTCACTCCCTGAACTGCGAAGCAACTTCTTAGCATTTTTAATAACTCCAAAGAGAGGTAGGAAATTGGTCGTAACTTTAGCTTCTATGCGGAAGAATCAAAAACCCGGCATTCGTTAAAATGTATGCCATGTCAGGTGTTTCTCTATGTTAGACGTATTTCCTCCCCCGGATGTAACTGCCACTTACATCAAAACTTTCGATCGATTTACTCGATGGGATGCCCTTTTTTTTTTTTTTGCTTTTCTAGACTTACGCCTGGTCACGTCGTGTGCGTAACTTGCGTTAAAAAAAATTGACCCTAACCCTACACCTAACCCTAACATTATAAGTACATAACTCACCCAAATCTAAACTCAATTCAAACCTTAGTCCTAAACTTAACACTTAGCAAAATAGGAAGTATACATGTATAGTTGATGCTCAGAATAAAAAAGGTTCTAATAAAAAGCAGCAGAGCAGTGCAATCAAACCTCGATGGTTAAAGCTGGGTTGAAAACAGAAAATGTTCACCTGTTTGTGATGCCTGAGGAGTATTACATTTTCTCTTTTCATTTCTGTGCACCAACACTTATAATGATTACAACCTATGGTTTTTTTGTATGATAAATCATTAGAGAGAATAGATTTTATATAATCTTGCAATGTAGAAGACCTCCTTAGCCTTAAAAAGTTAGGATTTTATTCACATCGTAAAGCCCTTGGATTGGAGGAATGAGAAAACATACAAATGAGCACTCCTGAGAAGGCACCTGGAGAGATGGCTCTCCATCAAAGTGGAATGGGAATTCAAGTAGAGAAATACATTTATCTTGTTTTACCCAGGCTTTCACTAATGAATCCAAAGATTTTGATGGAAAAAAGAATAACCATTTTTCTTCTTCAGTCTCCAGTTAACATGATCGATTACTTTGGGAAAGTAAATGTCCTGCATATATCATGAAGGATCTTAAATGGAAATGTCATTCTTCTAAATAAAAGCACAGAAAAAGACCATCATCTTTTTTTTTTTCTGTTTTTCCAGGAGTTTTTCCAATATTCACTCTCAGTTGTTACTCACAAAAGTCTAAAACAAAGCCAGGTCATTAAAAACGAACTCTAAAAATAATAAAAATATGTATTTGTGTTCATAAATAGGAGCCGTTTCTGAATACCTTACATAACCACTGTCTAGATACTTTACCCGTTTAATTGGGTGGAATTAGTTTTCTTTCTTTTGATCTGAGTGTTACAATATTGTAATTTACCAGGGCTATTCATGGCATAATGGTATAAAATACATTTCAGACTAGTTAATACTGCTAGTCTGAAATGAATAAAATGTTTAATACAGATAATTAAAATAAAAATATTAAGCCAAAATCTGAACTCAACTCTTAGTGTATATAAAAAATCTACAAACAAGAGCAGGCTACCTCATTCATGCTGTTCAGTTTAATCTCTTTGATCAACCCTTAAATGTGTTTTGCATAGAATTATGTGAGAAATACTTCAAATGAAAAATTTGGTACGTTTTTACACTATATAAAATTACATTAGATTTAATCTTCCCCTAATTCCAATATTCATCTTTATATTGCATTTGTAACCCATTTGCTTTACTTATATAAGTATGTTATATTTCAGATACAATGCATTCTGCAAACTCTATGTGCAAACAAGATATTTATCCATTTTGAAGGACTCTCACTAACTTTGAGGGCCACATCTAAAGCATATTTCCAGTGGTTAAGATTCAAGATCTCACATAGAGTGGAATTGTGAAAGAGGAAATATAATAGTCATACTGCTCTAATTGTTATGTTTGGGGATAAAAGAAAGATTTACTGAGTACATCTTAGGGGAATACGTTCATACATTTCACAAACAAACCAGCAGTTTAATCTATACTATATATTCTATTTACTTTTTTTTTCCTGATGATGAAACTATTAATAGGTGTAAATGAGATCAGATATTTTGAAATTTTATATAAAACATTTAATATGAACAAAGATTTGATGAAAGAATAAAGTGGCCAAAGGTAATAGCATAATCTACAGTACAGGATCATTTGCAATGATCAGCAAAATTTTTAAGCAAATTAGAGTTGACTAAAAAAGACTTACAATTTTATCCCAAAGAGAATCTGTTTTACAATGAAAGACTCAACAATGGAAAATAACAGGCACACAATCCAGCCTACAGTCCACTCCTTTCCATTTGAACATTTTTTCTTCTAATGTTGGTGCAGCATGCACACTGAATCGCCTGTGTTGTTTTACCTGCTTTCCCTCTCCATCTAACAATGGCAGGAAAAAAGCTGCTGTGAGAGTTCCTGTTATACAGCTCTATCAAAGAAGTGAGTGCAATAGCAGAGAAATAATGACCCCCCCTCAAAAAAATGTGTTGACTACTACACAGAATAACAATGTGCAATTACATTAAAGGGGCCAAGCCACATACTTTAAGTTTACTAATTTGCATGCCAAAAAGCTTTCAAATTAAACGCTGGCACTCTGTTGCCCTAATACTGTTTAGTCAGCCACTTCGTTATCATCCCATTAAATGGTCGTTATTAGTGGTTATCAGACCCATAGAATGGCTTCAGATTGTGCCTCCAACCTACCAGTAGTCTCCATAGGTTGTTATCAGGACCAAAATGAAATTGTTCTTTGACTAAGTTGGGTGGTTTATGCTGATTAATAAACCCATCAGCATGCATGAAAACACTCAGGATCAAGTTACTCTGAATGAGGGAAGCTGACCTGAGTTTGTATCAATATGAAGTATTTCTTCTTTGAGTGGCTAAATGCAATGGCAGTATATTATGGTTAGTATGTCTATGTGACAAATCTTTAGTCCGATCATCATTTATTTTGATTATTTACGTCCATATAAATCACAGTCTGACCAGTGATTGTTTTTGAGTCTAAGTACATTTCAATCTGATTGTGAAAGATTAAGCATGTACTTATAAAGAGGCCGCTAACTTATAGTTAAACCAAAAATTCTGAGAAATAAACAAGGAGGAACACCAAGAAACTAAATTGTCCCTTTATTATTATTGTTGTTGATGATAAGATAAAGAAAAACACATAAAAAATAGAACAGTCATTGAACTAAATATGCACATTTTGTAAATGTTTCAATTCACCTTTAATGGGCTGCATTTTTCAAAAGACTTAAGTATGCAGATTTGGAGAAAACTGCATCCTCTTTGGGACAATACAGGTTATTCCCTCCTGTTCTTTTTGTCTCAACACATTCCTACTTTTTATAGATTTTGAAAATGCAAATTAAGGGTTAGGCACAAGAACATCAAAAAATAGGCACACTGTCATTCCTATTTAGTTACAAAGCAGGAATTCTTGACTTTCTTTAATTGTTTCTGTCATCTAACAATTTGACAGCATAGGTAAAATGTGATAATGTCTGACATTCGTCACCTCTACCTTTTAAAGCCTATTTTTAGGAGAACAAAAAGCAAAATCTCCACAGGGAGAAACTATTACATCAAGTCAATCTGACAACTGAAACGTCCTAAAGAACTAGGTAGGAAAGGGGCTCTACTTCTACATTTTTTGTCAAAGATCCCTGAGGCAATCACACATTCAAAATGTCAAAGCCAAACTTTAAGTCGGAGGGTTGAATTGACTCTTAACAGCTATGCACCAGCCAGGTACTTTTTTTTTTTATTGCAAATCATGTGAAAGTACAGGCAACACAAATTGTTCCTTAGAATCCCCTTTAAAAATAAATAAGCACAAGCCACCCAATTAAACAAGAAATGGTTTCTTATGCACTAAACATCATGACTTTATCCCCAACAGTGTCCTGAATTTTAACACAACTTGTAATTATCAGATTTTTTTAAATGAAACCATTACTTGTACTTTAGTCATTTGCAAAAGTTGGATATTTAAAAATACATTTAAGTTAGCCTTAGACACATAACTAATCCAAAGAAGTTAAGCTTAAGTTTTAATCACAGTTTGGACTAAGATAAATCACATTTAATATTCAGAAGGAAATAATTTAGAAATGCATATGGGATCAAGATTACTGGAGCAGTTATCATGATTTTTGCACACTTGATAATAAGAACGCTTTAGCGGATGGAGCATCTTAGTGCTATTTTCACATTTATATGCAAAAATATATGCAGTTGGTTGAATCCAAAGCTGCAGAGTCCCTTGTGTAAAAATGTTTTCAAAAAGATTCTTCCATAAGACATAATAGACAATAGCGAGTCTCTGCATAACGTTTCTTTAGAAGAGGCCTTTTAAAGCACTCGACATCAGCAAACGCCTTTGTTGCTATTTGCATTACCTTATGTATAGAAGTCTCTTTCAGAATAAATGCTCTCTTTAGAAAGAAATGTATTATATACAGTACCTGTCGCTTTGCTGTCTTGTTTTTAATTTCTCCATCATTCTGTTGTGTGTAATACTTCTTTCTTCCTAAAGGAATACTTTTAGTTCACTAACAAATATGGTTCCCCCTTTAGAATAATTCATAATAATTTATTTTTTCTTTAAACGCTGTGTCACTTTAAATCTTCCAAATGTTTCTATCCAAATTACAATGCTGTCAACATGATTCATGGTGTTGGTAAAGTAGAATAAACAGAATAGTTGTATTCATGATGGCATTAAAGTCACCAATTTAACTCCTCCCGGCCAGGAGGTGGCGCACTCAGACTAACAAGTCTGCTGTACTATTTGCGAGCTAGCTACCAGATCCACTACTGCTTGTCACTGTCACTATCTGGTCTGTACCATCAGCTCATTTGCACATGTGCAAGCAGATATTCATCCAGGTCACCATAAATAATGTAATTAGGGTTGTAAAAGTTATTATTTGTATCCCTAAATCACTAAGGAATGCTAATAGAAATGTTTAAAACATTTTTTATGACTTTTCCGCGAAAATTTAATGCTTTTACATTTTCGACATTAAACAGCTGGTCTAACGTCATCCTCTGACAAGCTCAGACTTTTTTTTAGTTATGTCTTTCTTTAGATTAAGCACAATATACCATAAAGTTAATAAGGAAAATTTTAAACTCACTCTTTACTATTTAGGAGGGGGAAACCTAATTTAGGTAATTTTTACATATTTAAAATCGAGTGTGACATGGATAGGGAATGGCAGCCTAGGTACTGAGTTCGAGCCCCACTCCCACAGACTGCCACTCTGGGTTTCTCAGCAAGACCCTTAACCCCACACTGCTCCCCGGGCACCCCACGATAGAAGGCCACTGCTCCCCAAGGGGATGGTTTAAATGCAGAGATAAATTTCTCCAATGAGAGATCAATAAAGTTCAAATATTATTATTATATATATCTGGTTGCGCATGCAAAAATGAGCTAATGGAATGGATCAGGTAGTGAGAGTCACTAACTGATCTGTACCAGATGCGCTAGCCGTACCATCAGTTTATTTGCCAACGTGAAACCAAACATTTATCCAGCTTATTTCAATCCTTAAATTATTAAAGTTAAATGCCTATACTTAATTACATCATTTAGAACGTAATACCGACATTGCTGTGAGAATGGATCTGTTTATATTCTATCTTTATGTTGCTTGTCTGCCATTATCATCATCCAGCCACTAAAATATGATTGCACCCTGTTTATCTGTATTTTAGATGCGTCCTTCTTTAGATTATGCACTATACTGTATACAATGAAATGAAAACATAAAACAAAAAATTAAGGTTTTTTTTTTCTTATAGTGCAATTGATGGTGACACAGATGTGTTTCTGTTTGTGCATGCGCAAAAGAGCTGATCATACAGATGGTTGTAGCTGAACAGATCAAGTAGTGACAGCGTGAACCAACCCAAACATTTAACTTGCCAGTTCAAAAGAAAAGCAGCCACTTCTGTGTGCCTTCTGAGACCTTTGCTTCTTTCATTGGACACAAACCGTCAAAAGCTTCGTTTTTGCAGGAGCCATTTGTCAGAGCTATCATGTAGCTGCTAGGATCTAGCAATATCTGAGCTCCATCTCTCATGGCTTTGAACTGGGACTCCTGAATCCTTTTATGTTGATGTTTGCATCATAACCAAAAGTACATTTTTATATATTTTGGACCTCTCAATATTTATAAGGTAATATTTGCCTTCAGAAGAACTTAAACATTTATTTTCACCAGTCTGGATATATTTAAAAATTCATTGTTTTGATATGAAAGGTTGTAGCTATGACCTTTAAATGAAACAAAGAGATACTCTAACTTTGATGCAAAGAAATCAAGCTTAAAGTTTTGGCTGCACTGTAAATTTCTAGGAAAAGTTAAAGTCCCATGAATATTTTAGACTACCTTTAAATGTTGTTTAATAATTGGATGAGGACACATTATCTGATTGAGAGGAAACGAAGGGTCTTAACAAGTTGTCTATGAAGAATTAATGAAAATATTATTAGCCAAACAAAGGTATATTTAAAATAATAATAAAGTTTTACTCTTTAAACTGATAATCTTTTCCACAGAAAATGTGTCCCTGTGATATACTCCAAAAGCAGGAGTTGTTGAAGTTGGGTAAAAGGTAGGGTGTGAATAGGACCATTCTTCACACCTTACCTGTTTCACAGCTTTGCTTTTGTGCTGACTCATATGATGTCAAATTTACAGCGCCTCCGTTTTTTAACGGAGAGGTTAGGAGATGAGCCTGTAGAGGCACAGTAACTCTTACAATGTAGGCCTTGATCAGGATTTATAGATGTAGTCAAACATTATATGGTCTTCCTACACTTCATACTTTGAATCTTGGCCATTACTGTTTGCACTTTATTGACTGAATGCTTATTTTTTATGGGCTTGTTTTTTTCTGTAATACCGAAAGAAATTTCCTTGATTTTCTTTGTGGATGTGGAGCCATAATTTGTATGAGCTATATCCTAGGCTGTATTAAATCCAAGCTTGAATGTGTAATAATATATAATTTCGGCCTGGACTAATTTTGCAAAGGGATGGATTTGCCTGAAAGGCCATGCTGATCAGATGGGCCCTCAGAGACCATAAGGACCTCATTTTGTTTTACTAATCCATTATATATGCAATGCAAATCAACAACAACACAAAGACCAGGACTTAATCTGTTTTTATAATGCAAGTTCAGAGCACAAATCAGGAGAGTGGCTGGCTGTCAGTGGAGAAAAAGGTCAGAAATTCAAAATAATGAATGCAAAACACTGACAAAAAGGGATTTTAATTAGAATCTGACACAAAGCAATACGAAGCTTTGAATTTGCTGTTTTAGCTTAATGTTTATTAATGTGTTTATTCCTTGGCTTAAACACAGCCCCATGCAACCTGATTACTATATCAAAGAGACACAGACAGCTGGAACCCAGTAAAAGCCTTACCTCTTTTCTACAGCCATCTATTCAAAGCGGAATTTGAGTTTTCCATGGAAGATTAGAACATTTATGGTAAACTTAGACAAAATAGCATGTTAAATTTTGTATGCTCTGCCAAGGTAAACTAAAAAAAATCCCGCTGCTGTAGAACATCAAGGTCTTCCAAGTATTAGTCAGACTTAATACTGCAGTAAAATGCAGCTTTTCATATCATTCACAGTTTGCATGATTTGATTTTCGGGTTCCTTTAAATCTTGTTGGGCTCCATCTTACTCTCCCAGAAAGTGCTTCTGAATCAGACATTCTGCCAGAGTCAGCACTGAACTAGATGACTGACTCTCATCTAATGGAAGCATCACTTTCAAAAACAAACTCAATATACTTTACCCCTCTGGGACCCCCTGCATACAAAAGAGAATCAGCTGCCTCAAATCTATGGGGATGCCATTCAGAACCCCCTTCCACTGTTTCGATACGCTGACAAGCGACTGCAGACCATATATTCCTCTACTTCAGACCTGGCACGGTATGAGAGATTGATATCCAAGGAATATAAAAGAGGCAGAAAATGATATTCGAAATCCTTGTAGGGATTGTGATTGAGTGCTTAAACAATGAGTAACCAAATGGGATTCGCGACCATCTCACAGTTTGAATTTACTGTTTCACAGTATCTAGCAGACTAACAACACCCAGTATCTGTAAGGACAAAGTAATAACAGACATGTTAAACTATGAAAACTGCTAATGCAATACTGTTGTGGCTTAGGCCTAACCAGTACTAAAATCTATGGACTCAAAATATCACAAATTACTTTCCACATATTTGTCAAAACATTTCAATAAACAAGAACCTATCCAATTGACTCATTCATCTTTTTTTTTCTTTTCTGAAACTGAATTGAGATGCATCAGGAGACTTGCAGAGATGTACTGCCATCTCTTTATCTCATGATCTTGTATTGTGAAATGGACCTGGCAAAGACCTAACTCTCTAAAGAAACCAAAAAAGAAGCTACTCTTTTCAAGTATGGACACAATATTCTCCAAAAATGAAGTGGTCTGTGTATTGACATGTATCATCTCAGCGTGGTACTTCAGCTGTAATCTATCGAAAAACAACCTTGCAGAGGAGAATGAGGGACACTTTAAGGGTCACTGGACTGTCCTTGTCATCTTGTTATGATATGTTCCAGGGCCTCAGCAATGAAATGGTCTTGAACATTGTCTAAGAGTCCTCATACCTTTTCCATTAAGGTTTTGATCTGTAGCCTTTAGGTAAATAAAATGACTGCAACATGAACAATAAAAAGACCCCAAATAATACCTAACAATTCCACTAGTTTAAGACTCAAACGGTTTAAACTCAAAGCTTTTGGGATTTTTATCATTTTAATTATTATAGATCTTTTCTAGGGATGGAAGAAAGCAACTTTTAAAAGTCAGCCATAGAAAGCTACTTAAATTTGCTACTGGCCATGTAGAAGACAATGTGAACATGGGGTGAATAAAGCTCTGTTCAGACAAGACCAATCCAAACTTTTGCACCTAGAAGAAAGAGGAAAACTAACCATTCATATAACTCTGGGCACATCAGCCTCACCGTTCCCTGTTAAGGCATGCTGGAAGTAGGCTCGTGACGTTGAATTCTTTCCTTCAACAGGGACAAAGAAATTGTTTATGGTTGACTGGGAAATAAATTGAGCTACACTGAGATTAATACTGGGAAAAAAATCTGTTGGAGGCTGCAGAGCACTTGAGACTATAGTGGAGATTCACCTTGTAACAGGACAAAGGCCATACAAAGTGTATAATGTTTAGATTATGTTAAAATGGCATATTTTTAGGGGGATTCCCTCTGATTTCTTGTTGCTAGAATTCTGGTTGAATTATTTATGTATCCAATACAGGTAAAGAGAGTCAAATTTCTAATGATATAAAGGCTTAAAATAAAAAATTGAAGAGCTGATGTTCACAGACAAAATGCAGAGACACCCCATAAGACTTGAAGCTGAACGACTCAAGGAGGCTAAAGTCAAATGCATGCCTTTATCATATCCACATTAATATGCACCCCAAAAAATTGAGGTTTTTTTTTTTTTTTTCAATTTTTGATGGGAAAAAATGTGAACAAGTTCAAATGAGGCAATTAGTGTGTTGTTTATCATCTGCAGTATTTCATAGTATTTTATAGTATTAAAGATCTGGGACAAATGCTGTGTCATTTTATTATATTTAAGAGGTAAAAGTCAGCTCAAGTGAAGTTTAAAAAAATTTGTTGCTTTGTTCAAAATACTTTACACTTCTAAGTTTAGTGACTTGAATGTATTATGGAATCTTATTTAACTGCAATGAAATAAAATCTGAAAAAGTATTTCTAAAAGGTAATAAGCAGCTCAGTCTACACCTATGTGGCAATCTTCTCTCCCCCTCGGAACAGATGGAAAAGTGCTGTAAACCAGCAGAGCACCTGTATCTTTCAGGCAGGAGACAAAACAGCTGGGAGGGGGGAATGGGGCATCCTAATTTATCCAGCAGTGTTTATCCTCATTTTTCACAGTATGTCTTATCCAAGTACAGCTCTGTCTCAGTTTACTACTTATCAGGGCTGTAAACACCGTCTCAGAATGATGAGAGAAAAACACTAGATCTCTAGAAACGACAATGGTTAAATGGGAATTTGCCCCATTGCAAATTTTTTTCTGGAAACGGAATAAAATCAGCATTTTCCTTCTAAAAAAAGATTTTACGATCGAGGCAAATTTGACATAAAAAAACAACAACCTGAGCGCTGACATTGACCAACCTGTGGCTGTTACACAAACACACATTAATCAAAACATCTGACTGCTGGATTTCTCATTAAATCAGCCATAAATACAAACAACAAGGCATATCAGATGGTCTCTGCCTCTGGCTTTATGTGCTCTCTATTTTATGCATTTAATGAGATACCATAGCAATTCATTTGAGGCTTTTGAATTTCCATTTGAAGAAGGGTGGATCACAACAAGAAGGCTACACTTTTGTAAGATTTACACAAAGAATAGGAAAAAAAAGTCACAAAAAGATTTGAAAATCAAAGAGAGATTCACTGTTTTTCTTTTTGACTTCATAGAGAATATTGACATATCTCTAATCTTAAATCTCCAAGTGTTAGCAAGTTTTTTTTTTTTTTTTAAATGGTTCAGTTCTGTTCCGTTTAAATCAGCAGATTCTGTGCGATACTGGCAGTTTGAGAGTGCTATAGAAAAATTATATTCTATGCCATGAAGTTGGAGAAAAAAAGGAAAATAATTACCGTATTTTGCAGACAATACATCGCTTCTTTCTTGCTAAGCTTTGGACCTTTAAACATTTAGTCAAATGATAATAATAATACTAAATATTATTTTCACTAGAAGTTTATTGAGATATGTTGTGGCATGTTTATTGTGGACTTAAATATCATGGTATGTTTATAAAAAATAAACATGCCACAATACATAAGTCCAGTCATTCTCTTCATCTTGCATAAATTGTATATTGTAGACACTTGTCTTTATTATCATTTTACTATTGTTTCTGACAGTCAAAATATGTTTATATGAGCACAGTTCCTTTCCCTATTATCTGTCATTGTACCAATGGCTCCTTTGTGGTCACAATGACTGCAGAAATGTTTGCATGTCAGCTTGCTCCAGACTTTAATAGGTGCTAAAAAAAGGTGCAAAAACTGCAGCCACAAGAGTTTCAGCATTGGAAAATTGCTTTGCATGTGGAAAATATTTACAATTGTATAACGTCCCCCCATGATTTTGGACATTACCACATGACCTGTATATGAAGAAGGCAAAAAGGATTTGCACAAAATGTCTGTGGCCTTGAAAACACATATCATTTTACCCCTTCTTAAAAAAAATGCCCTGCATGTACGAATATATTTGCAATGGTTTTAAGATGTGAAATCCTTCTGAAGATCAGGGTGTTAGTATTTGATTTTTTAACAATCCATGCATAAAATTAAACTGAGGATAAACCAAAATTCTAATTATATTTGTCTGTTTACATTCAGCTTTGAAGTTTCCTTTTCTTTTTTTATGTACCGCTCCCAAATACAACCCTTGTTTTCTTTATGTTTATGTTTTTATGCAAAAAACACAAAATGCTTAATAGGTGTGACTGATGAAAGCTGCAATGACTAACAAAAATGACACTTACCTTTTAGGGTGATTGCAGGATTCACATCAAACAGCACATGCAAAAAGAGGAGAGGAAAAAAATAAATCAGGGGCAAATAAAAGGCTTACATGAAAGCATCTAAAGCCCTTCAAACCAAAACCATTACATGCCTAAGCAGAAAAACATACAAAAAGGCACAGTAGTTTTCCGTTCACCACATGCAATAAAAATGCCTAAAAATACCAGAGGACACAGATTTTATTACATGCATGTAGAAGGTTTTACATCTAAATAAGAACTAAGCTTTTGTGTGCCTCCAAGCATGAATTATAAATCAGTAATACAGAATAACAAGACTTTTGATTCATTAGCTAAGAGGCCTTGGAATTTGTCAATAAATATTGTTTACTCAACATGTATTCCCAATAAAGACATTGGTTGGACTACTTTACCACATTGTTAGATTTTCCAACCCCATGCTTCAATAATCATTGTATTGGAAAAGAAGAGGAAAGATGAATGCTCGTGTTTAAAAGCTATTGTGGCCCTGCAACTGCAGCTCTGAATGAGGGTGGCTCATTTGTAATGGAGCCAGATCGTCTGGTGATAATCCAGTTATCACTGCACTGCTTCAAAGGGCACAATTGAGATGGCTCTGTTTATTGGTTATACAGTACCCACACTGCATTTGCCCTACATAGTTGCATCACAGTACTCACCCTCTCACACTCTCGCCTGTTTTATTTGTCTACTGAGAAACAATCAAATGAAATGGATTATGGCTGTAGTATTGGCGGAATGGTATAGGTAAAGCTAAATCCATACGGGTAAGGAAAGGCACATTGTGCATGATGATAATATCCTTTACCTCTACCACTTCATTTCTGGATTCACATTTTCCTGTCAAACATCCATCACTTGGGGCTAGGTCTCAGAGTCGATAAGAGGAATCAATAAGTCTCATATTAAATGTCTTCGACATGATTTAATACTGAGAATTACTTCTTTTGTTGTTTCCTTTTAAAGCCCCTCAGCTGGGCCCACAGTCATTATTACATTTACAGCTTTTTTGCAGCTTCATTGTCATTTTCTCTCTTAATTCTTGGTTCCAGGACTCAAAATGTCTATTAAAAAGTTGCTACTAAATCTCTGATTAAGGTCTGCAAGATGATGTCTTTCACAAAAACATCTGCATCAAAACCATAAGATGTGGAAGGACTTTTACAGCATCTTTGACCATAAAATAGGATGGCTAAGAATATACAAAAAAGATGAGGCAGTTGGAATACAGCCCAAAAAATATATTTGTTTTAAACCACTGAGTGATTTCCTAAGCTAGTCATTCAAATGTAATACAACATTTACAACCATACAACAGTTACAAAGTACCATAAGTTAAAGAAAGAACAGAGCATATCCTGATAGACTGCATAACACAACCCCTTAGATATAAACAACACAACAGTGCTAACTTGTTAGCCATTAAATCGTTTTCAGCTGAGGTTGTCCAAATGTTTAGCTCTTGTTTTTAGGTGAAATACATAGAAAATAATCTTTCAAAACATATCAACCTGTAGATATGTTGTAGAAAGAAAATATTCCTGGTATTTAACATATGTATATGCATTTTATGAAGGGATTTAGTAAATTTGAGTGTTGCAAACTAAGGACTTAAAGGTAAATATAAATTTTAAAACACTAAATTTTTTATCTTTTATTTAGAATATTTAGTTCAACTAGTAAAACATGGTTATATAGCCTGAGCTATTTTAATAACTCAAATAATACAATCATGATTGAAGAAAAAATGCAGAAGAGGGATTTATTTCTTTAAAAGAACATGCTAAATGATTTGCATTTAATACTTAAAAGTGTTAGGTGAGAATTATAATAGTCTTTTTCACATATTTGCACAATTGGTAAAACAGCCATATGCTATTGTTTTAACAGATTTTTTAAATTTTATATTTCACTGACATAATTTGTGAAATAAGCTTGGCTGTGATGTCAGGTTCTGGACCAAATAAAAGTAACAAGCTGCAATGTCTTAAGGCGTACACTATTCATGGTGCTTTCTTGTTGCAACTTCAGTGGCACATTTGAGAACACTAGTGGGGATATTGAAAGTGTAAAATCAATTTAGAGAGGAAAACATTTTTCCGTTTGCCTTAGATCATGTCAACTGATCAGAGGTGAAATGAAGGTAGAGAACATTCTCTCTTCTCCTGGCTGCTTAACTATGACGGCAAGATAGAAGGAGTGAGGTTAATAACTCAGGATGACCTCAAAACAACACTCATAGACTCCATTTGGTCTCCTCTATAAGCACTACACCTAACATTTATCCAAGGATATAATCATTCTTAGAACATGACTTGATTCATGTGATCCTGTTATTAACATCAGGATAAACTATCAGCCTATGTTCTATAATTGCTTGTAATGAAGTCGAAGATGACATTTCTGTTTATTTTTGCGATATTTTTTTTATTTCTCAAGAGGAAAAAAAGTAGCTTGATAATTTGAAGCTGTCATAGAGCCATATCCTTCAAGAAACTATAATTTTATGATAGAAATGATCATGATACTGTTCCTAAGAAATAAGATCAAACCTACAATGTTGCAAGCAATGAAGTCTCTATCCCTTTTTAATAGAGAATGCAAAATACAGCTGAAACAAATATTTTGTTAGGTTTTGTAAACATTTGCTGTTTTGTCGCCGTTATTTTTACTAAATTAACTGTTAAATGGCAAGTTGTGGATCATAAGAATCAGCAGTTACTGTTCTATGCAGACTAATTACATAATTTTCTTTTTAGCTGTCTTACAAGAATTAAACACCTGTGACCATAAGAAGCTGCTCCAACAGGTTAATGGCATCATCATCATCATCATCTATTTTGTTTAATATGGTAAACAATTATAAAATTTATTGTCTCCATTTTCTTTTGGTTTTCAAAAATTAAAATAAAACAAAGATAAGAGCAGAACTAAAGTAAAACAAAACCAAACCTGCTTTGGTGTGATTGTCATGCCTAATAAAACATTTCTAGGTATGTTATAGTATTATCAAAACACAAAGTTGTATGGAAGGATGGAGCTTCCACAACAGTTAATGGAAGATACAGCAATATTTCATTATTACAGAAAAAGTTAATCCTATCTAGTTATATTTTTTACTTAAACCCAATCTTCCCGACTCAGTCTTCCCTATAAGTTTACGACCTCGTTTTGTTCAATTATCTTACAGTGCAGTACATATGTCCATTCTGAGCAATAATAGTACAATAGATCTTTAACA
>NW_015150531.1:466614-490804 GCF_000732505.1 Cyprinodon variegatus
AAAAAAACTCATAAAAATTTGCATATTCTACTTAAAAAACTCAGTTCCCTTCTTGAACATTGTAAGCTTGAGTAATGTTTCCATTTTCTCTGTTGCTTCCCTATACAAACAGTTGTCTAAGATATCTGAGTAGGTCACATGACACAGGAAGTACAATCAGGTTAAAAAGGGGAAAAACACAAGATTCATTACTACAAAATAGCAACCATGCTATTTGAAAACTGTCCACAAGAAATCAAGCAATAATACACTATAAACTTGGGTTATAAATGACATAAAATTGTATGTGAATGTCTGGGGAAGAATGACAACAAATACATGTTTTTGGCGATAAAAAAGGAGTAGTCAAAAACTCCAAAGATCCATTGATTTGCATATCACTGATAAACAGTATAACATTGTTGAATTTAATGGGTTCTTTCAAAGAGGGATCCTAGCAGTGCCAAAGTTCCTGGTTTACTTTATCTCTTACATGTTAAAGTGAAAGGTCATGACAGTTTATTTACTTGGTTTCATGCATCAGTAATTACAACATGATTGATTAGTTTCAATATTTTCCTTCTGGTTTCTTATCTACTCTCTCTACGTATCAGTAGCTGCAACCAAAATGTCTCTGCCCGTGTCCTTGCTTTCACTGATTTTGAAGTCATGGTAAAGGTTGAGATAGGGACTCAAATAATTACATATTCATTCCAAGGCAAAGGTCAGGGAAGTCAGCCGAGCAAAGCCTTGTTTTGTAAAAGGTTTTTTGTTTCTTTTCTTAAGACAGGCACCATTCATTTTTCTGCTATAAGATTTTTTTTTTTCATATTCTCCTCTTTTTTTTTTTTTTACAAATGCCCAAGGGAGGGCATGCATAGTAATAAATGTTGTACTTATTGATAGACTATTGTTCATCTGTGCATGCCGTCCATAATTGAGAGGTTAAGTCTTAATCTTCCCAAGAGCAAAGACAACATTTTAATTTAAGAAAGGTTCCAAAAATGCTTCATTTCACAAATGCTTGCATTGGAAGCATCATAATTCTAATTATGTAAATAATGTAATTAATGAGATAATCAAAAATGACTTCTGACTTTGAATGCATGTGGACTCAACCAATCTATGAGACAGCTCCAGCTTTTAGGTGAGTAATCACCCAAAGGCAGTTTTAGTGGAGGCGTCCATCTTTAAGCCATTAATTAGCCCTGTTCTATTGCTGCACTTACTCCAAGGTAGGTCACAGCCACAGCAGCTTCCTGAAAACCTTACTTCCCTGCATTTATACATTCCTATTTTTGCCACCCTTTTTGATTGCTGCTGTCTGTCACTGAGGAAGATACAAGCATAACCTTGATATTTTCTGGCTAAGGCAAAACTGCATCTAAAGGGGACCTAACAATCTGCTGTTGGTGTATCCAGAAACTGTTCCCCAGGCCGAAAATAAAAACAAGCCATCTGAACCTGGCTGGCTGAGGTCCTGCAGAAAGAACCCCAAAGATAACAGAGTCCCCAAGAGACTGTGTCTCTTATCCTGTTGGTGAAGTGGTTTCCCCTCCAGTGGCATAGTAAATATGGCATAGGACCTGCAGCTCAACAAGATGCCAAGATGCCTGCATGTGCCATCCCAAGCAGACAATTTGCCCAGTTGTTAGACCAAATGGCCAAAGCATCTTCTCTTTACATCATGGTGCAGTCACACCGAATGCGTTTTGGGTGTCAAAGCATCCGATTTACATGCAAAGTCTATGGAGGACGACACTGAGAGGTCCAGTGGCATTTGAGCATCAGGAGCAGCACATCCAAGCATTCTGACATCCGATCATTCAACTCTGGATTATAGAAATGTAAACTCTTGCGGCTGGACACCAGAGCGTCAAACCATAAGAAGGGTATTTTTTGGGGGGAGACAGACACTGCATGCAAGCTGTCATCGCTTCTGCAGAACTGTCTGCATATGAAAAAATATATAAATATATAGGGGTAAAACTCCAAAGGTTTAGGGAAAAAAAGGCGGTGTGTATACAGAGTGGATTTTGATGTACATGGAAAAGAGAGCAAGCTCTGATTATAATTAATGCACTAAAACATTTTTTATGAACTTTGGCAAAACAGGTTGTATGTACCCAAATAAAAGATGTTAAAAAAAAATAATAATACGGTAATTGATTGTATATTCTGGTACTTTTTCTCCAATTCATCCTTTAGTTTAAATCAGTCTGATATATTTCTATTATTTGTACTTAGTACATTTGAATATCAAGCCTTGATAAAGTTTTTTTGGGAAACAAGTATTTTAACTGGAAGTTATCTGCTTCTCTGCAGCTCTCTATTTAGAGGGTATACTGAACTACATACAATTGGGGCACACATACTCATCAAGTCCAGCATTGAGGCAGTATGCACCTATGGTTGCACCCGTCAACTGTTTTTTTTCTTCCTCCAAATTTTTTCTTCCTCCAAATTTAAACTAACTTTACATAATACATGTACAGCCCTTTATAAGTGCCTATAAATCATGAATTTCAAACAAGCCAATTTGTTGGTAACAGTTTAAATGTGGTGTAGAGACTCTTCAAGCTCCAAACCATTTCCCTTTTCTGTCATAGTGCCTGCCTAGAGTTTCCATCTATGGACCACCAGGTGTGTGAGGTCGAGGATGTAATGGGAAAGTATGCACCTGAAATGCCCCCACCATGAACGTGAATCTGAAGTTGCTGCTCTAACAAGCTCAGAGAAAATCAGTTTTCCTGTACTACTGAGCTCCTATTATGAATAGGTACATTTTTTACTGAAATGTTTTTCTGTCATGAGGTTTTCGTCAAATTGCTTTTTAGGATCTCAGATAGCCCTGCTTTCAACCCTAGTCAGAACCACGCAGTTACAATTGCAGAAAATCACAGTCACTTTGACTGGCCCTGTTAATTTCATCAAGACGTAATAATAAACATTGTTTGATACAATTCTCTGTTTGATCAGACTCTTAATTAGGTGGTTTGTGCTGCAGCGTTTAGTCAAAAGGCAACTGAGTGTTAAATGCCAGTTTTCACCAATAGAAACTTAAAGATTACTTCCAACTTAGCTTTTTAATTTAAAACAAGAATCTCAAATACAAAAATTCTAAAGGGCATCAAGCTGAAACCAATTGCATGTATATGCACCTTATAATAATGGCTCTGACCTATTTTATTAAAGCTTTTGGAAAGATTCTGTGAGCAACTAGATTGCATTTACTAAAACAGACATCCCACATAGTGTTTTAAATAATAAGTTCTTATTCAGGAGGAGTTTACAACACCACCGCTAACATTTTAATAATAAAAAATGACATTTTGATCTGTCTCTTTGAGTCTTATGGCCCTTAGTTTTGTTTTATTGCGTATCTTCATTTATCCCAGCTACTGTACCATTGCTCTTCAGAATAAATGGAAGACAAGTTTTTAGTTTTTATTCACGCATTTATTGATTGATCAGTTTGTTGATCGTGTGATTGCTGTTATATGTTTGTGTTAGAACCTGGTTCTACTGAACCTCAAATACAGATTTGGTCGCACAGCATTTGAAATTTTATCCACATCCACAAGCAATGCTAATACAAAATGAGACTGTTCATTTCAAGTTAAGACTGATGCAAAATGTCAAACTCCAAAACATAAATAGATTTAAAAGGCAAACCTTTTCACTTATATGGTTCACTTAATCTCATCCCCTCGATATGCACTGGAACTCAGGAGTTGGAAGCCTACAGGGCAGAATAATTTATGTTACACTGTACCAGTGAGCAGTGGCTTGTTGTTCCTGCCCCTGGAACAGCCTGTGTGCATACAGAGAAAGAAGGAGGAATTCAAGATAAGTGTAATGGGGGGGGTTCCATTCTGAGTAATTTTAAATAAATGTAGTTGCTGCATATTAATTAATTAAGGCTATTAAATAGACATTTGGAATAATGAGTAATGAATAATGTGTCCTCCATTTGTAGGGTACAATTTAAAATACTCATAAGGTTTTGAGAAAAAAACAGGGTCCAATTTGCTGGAGGATAGTTTATTCTCCTTCTTTAATCAGCATTGCATAAGGAAAACATCATGTGCTGTATGACTAATTCAACTTCATAAATGCAACTTTAAAGTTTAAGAGCAAATTTGTGGTGACAAAAAAACCCAGATGTTTGGTTAAAAAAATAAATAAATAAATAAAACGTAATTTACCACTATATCGTTTAGGATCTACAAATCAAACTTAACACGCAAGTTGCTAAACTTGAAAAAACACAGGACACAACAGCCCTATATCTGATGTGGTAATGTTTTGATTCATTACCAAAATAAATGTAAAGAGACTGAAAAGTTTCACAGAATGAATTCAATGATAAATCCTATTTTTTCTCATCATCAGGTAAATTGTTAAAAAGTGAAATCCTACCTAAACATGTTAAAAGTTTATATCCGCTAGAAATGGGTAACTTTTCAAATTATATATTTATACTAATGGAAAATACCTAAGGCTGAAACGACCTTGGGAGTGTAAACACAGACCTTGCTGCTACTTCTTGACTAGAAATAAATATAAAGAAAACGGTAATACTAATTTATTGTACACACTCCAAACAGATTTTCCCCTTTCCCCTTTGTTGCCAAAGAAGCTTTGACTAATAAAGGTGTGCTGACGCACCGGACACCAAGACATTAGCTGCAGACACTTTAAGTCTTGTAAGTAGAAGCTGGGGCAGTCTGCTATGTATATATCTGTTATATCTATTGCTGTGGTCCAGTTTTGATGTCCACATCAGGGTCGATTCTAGGATCAGAGGTTTACGGCTGAACACCCAGAGAGCTGTCTGGCCAGGCATGATACATTTCAGTATTTTCTATATACATTTTTGAAACTTGCTTAGTATCTTTTGCCAAATACTGACTCCATCATTGACTAATGCATCATATCTGAACACTTTGGCCAAACACTGGACGAGCAGAGCAGAAACTGGCATTTCTGTGAGAAGAATGTTCAAACTATTTTAGGCTTTTGAACCAGTTTTTATAAGAGCCTCTTTTTTTGTGTGCCAAATTGAGTGAGTGGGAACTAGAAAAGTGTTAACTGTTCAGGAACTATAGTCTTATCTATTTTGTAAATCCCCCTATTGTCCCACGATGGTGAACTTCAACCCCATCCCCTTGGGGAGCAGTGGGCTGCCATTGTACGGCACCCAGGGAGCAATGTGGGGTTAAGGATTTTGCTCAGGAACCCAGAGTGGAGGCTGTGGGGATCGAACCGGGTACTTGCAACCTTCTTAGGGCACATCCACAATGCTCTAACCACTAGGCCAACACTTTTTGATCCCCTAAATCAAAAGGCAGATTTTGAGATCCTTTGGCTTGGTGGATGCTGCTCTGTGTCTCTTCGTCTTCTCTCTCCCTGCTCTGCTCTGTCTCATCTCCCTGTTTTTTCCTCCTTATAGTGAAATTAAAGGTATAGTGGATGTTCCTTTTCCTGGTGAATCATGAAAATAAGTGGTCCTAATTGTCAATCATTCTAGAGTTCACGTAAGGCCTTCCTATGTGCTCGTCCCCTTTTCACTTAATGTTGGTGCGTCTGACATTGAGCGATGCAAACAACTTTTAAACAGAGTGCACACGAGGAGAAATTGGCTCATGCATGTACTCGCAAGTGTTTGGTAGGCGTTCCTTCGGGTACAAGGTCGTGCATTTTTTTGAGAGGGTGTGTATTTTCAGAAATACACAAAAACCGCTACTATACCTGTAAGCAAGTAGTAAAGCATACAGATATTAAGGAAAAAGTAATAAAGATGTCTTATATAGACAGAAAACCACTGATATATTAAGTGTATGGTTGCTCCTGAATAGCATTTCATATGGTGCAATGACATCATTTCCATGATGTATGTAACGTATTTTCTGGACTATAAGCCTCTACTTGTTTCCCGCGCTTTTGAATCACACTTTATGTAAGTTTCCAGTTCTTAAAAAAAAAAAAAAAGAGTGAATCCTAAAAATACAGTAAATTTATCAACTGAATGAAAGGTTTCTCTTGGTCAGCTTAGCAGCTGTTTGCTACGCTACTATTCTGTTTGTTTTCTTACCTGTTTTTTCCTGACCGTGTACTTTGCATTGCACACATCTTGCTCCTCTCCTTCACCTTTAAATGCCTCTCACTCTTTGGACTAGCAATAAATAAATGGATCGCATTTTACTGAGTGAATATATAGAGTTGTGCTTGAAAGTTTAGACACATAAAAAAAATGTTTTTTTCACAACAGAAATTCAAGTAACACGAAAATTACAAGATAATAATTTAGTCAAATTAAATATTGATTTTGAATTTTGGTTTTAAAAACAATAAGGCCAACAATCAAAACAGTCACAGACACATTAGAGCACCTTGCTAATGAATATTTAACCAACATTTTCAGAAATTTGAAGTTTCACAAACACCTGATTCACCAAAAGTATTGCTCAACATTTTAGCTTACATGCTTGTTTACTTGTTTTGTTTTTGTCTTGTTTTATATTAATATTTCTGATTAACCACAATTAAAAATGATTGTTTTATTTAATATTACTTGTGTTAATGTCACCTTATTTCACTGGCTGCTCATTCTTTTCAATAAATGTTCAAGCACAACTGTACATGCACGTATAATATATAGAATATTAATAAATAAACTCATCTTCCTGCTTCTGGAGGCATAGAATCAAACAATGTGTTTATGAAGAGATTGATTCTTATAGGCTACTCTTCGCTGAATTCTGATGTCCAGGATGAGGCTCTTTGTTCGTGGACGCATAGCAGGATTTATAAGTTGCGTTGGGTGTAGGAGTTTGCCCTGAAATCGAAGGACTGACGGTTCAAGCCCTAGCTTTCAGTGTCGTTGTGTCCTTAACCTTGTCTACTGATGGTGGTCAGAGGGCCCGGTGGCACCAGTGTACGGCAGCCTCGCTTCTGTCAGTGAGCCCCAGGGCAGCTGTGGCTACAGTGTAGCTTGCCACCATCAGTGTGTGAGTGTGTGTGTGAATGGGTGAACGACTGAATGTAGTGTAAAGTGCTTTGGTCAAGTCTCCTGTCTTGAAAAAGCTCTATATAAGTACAGGCCATTTCAAAATTGAATTAATAGACATCCGGTTAGCTTGTCATTATTAGCAAATTTGCTTTTAGAAACGCATGACATGACAGCAGCTAGCTTCTCTCATTCCAGTTTAAACAGGACAAGAGCCTGAATACAGCGTAGTGGGGACAATTTTGAATGTAGCTACTACTACTATGGTGAAAAGGCTCTATTTCAACATTAAAAATCAAGAGGTACCATCCTATCTGTGTTTTCATGACCTTACACTGCAAGCTTCAAGAATATCCACCACCCTGGGTTTAATTCAAAGCACTAAAGATGACATGAGACCGCAGCTTGGTTGGTCTACATCAATGTAAAAATAGAAATAACTTTAAGAAAACCTGATGTCAGAAACAAATTACCTCAAAAACAGTATTGTTATGCTATTAATGCAACTGTTAGGAGTATGTGTGTGCCTCTACAAGCTGTACAATTTATCATTTGCATTTCTGTAAGGGAGATTTGTTTTTCAGCTCCATTTTACAAGAGGGTTTAGTTCTCAAACCAAACTCATAAAGCAAACTATCCAAATTCTAACACTTGCCAGGACTTCTCAGCCACACCTTGTGTAAGAAGAAGTCTTTTTCTGTTCCAGTGTGACACGTAGGGTTTGAGGTGTTATACACACAGATGAAATCAGACAGCTGGCTTGTCTTTTTTCCCAAGGCAGTAATCATCTCCCTCTACTTCTATGCTGCATGTATCCATCTGTCTAAAGGGTATATAGTGTAGAAAGGGTTAGGTAGAAGGCAACACATGTCAAAATAATGTTCTTGTTCCCACACTGTTTAAATTTGCATATTTTCTGTAAATGTTTCGCATGAATAATCTTCATGGAACAATTCGAAGTCACGTAAAGTTGCTGCAAGCCAAAGCTTGATTCTTACAGCTTTAAATGCAACAATAACTAATTTGGTGGCAATGTTACACATTTATCCAAATAATTTTTATACTGTACTAAAAAAAGAAAAAGTACCATTTTGAGGACAAATTGACAATATATACAGATGTATCCCTGCACTACAGAAAAGAGGGAAGTAACTTAAAGTATAGTTCTTACAAGTATTTAAAGAGAATATAAGGGTTTAATTAAAAGTATTTTTTTTTCCCAGGGAGAAAATCCAGCTCCAGTAATTTCAAAAACACAGATTTTTATACATTTTTAAACCCACCTTCAATTAAAACTTGTTTACCAAAACCCTTTTTATAAAGGTATTTTTTCTGTTAACTCGAGTCCAATATGTTTAACATGCACCATGGAACTCCAAATACGTAGGAAAAGCTTCCAATATGGATCCAACAAAGGGAAGACTGTTTTTTTTTTTTTCTTAACCAACACAAAAAAAATCTCATTTTGAACATAAAGTGGAGATAATCTTAGTGGCTTCTGTCTTTTACCCAGTGAAGCAAACTTCATTCTTGCATGTGCTTCATGCATGTGAGGGTATGGCAGGAACCTTTTTTCTCACAGAGAACTGACTGTTCTCTGTGAGAAGGAAATACATCATGACAGAGGGAAATTGACCATAAATATGTGTAAAAAAAAAAAAGGATATCCCAGAATTATGAGATGCCTCACCTTTAGCAGCCGGGGACATAAATCACAAAGCTTTTTCTCTTTTGAACACAGTTGAAATAACATGAAAAGGACACCAAGTCATAGGATTTAAAGTAAACAGACTCTGTTGTTTAAGTTATGTCGTCTAATAAGAATTTAAAGAGAAAAAGTTTACAAAAGTTTTGCTAAAAGAAAGTATTACTAAAGGAATATTTAATAATGCACGGACATATTGACGACGGACCTAAACTTTATGTAAGTTTATAGAGAAGCCTAACAGAGTAAAAGAAGCTGTGTTGATACATAAAACTGCAGGGGCCAGCAATATTTTTGATTAACTGTGGATGCAAAAAAAGATGTTGTGGTTGCGAAATTTTCCTCAATTTCCTGGAGGGATTTATTTTAAAATATAACTTCAGTTGAGAGATTTTTCTTTTTCTACTTGAGGACAGACAGGTCGAGTGTGTTTATGAATTCTGCCTCAGCAAACCAGGGCAACCGTTGGTTCAACTTATAGTTCCAGTTGGCCAAACTATCTCATGGCAAACAACACACTTCCTGCAGTTTATTGTCAGATACTTAGTGGTGTGAATTTCTACTTGCTCCATTTAGGTTCATTGCACATGATTACACTTGGTTATCAGTGACTCTATAGCCGAGCACAAAGGGAGATATGAAGAGACAGTTCAAGAAGGGGAAAGATAGGGAAATATGAAGACAAGTTTCTAAATATAAAGCCATGCATCTTATCTCTGGTATGGTCACAGGTTTTCATAGATATCAACATTCACTCAATCAACACATCTTGATTTTTAAGTTAAAACCAGATAAGATCCACTGTGAAAACAGAAATAAAACCCTTATTTCTTTGTCTGACAGAAAATTTCATGTTTTAGGTCACTGATGATTTACAGAATTAGTTTCATTTTCTAAATGTACCTTAAATACATTAGTGTTTAGTAATGTTGCATTTAAGCTGTACGACTTGATTCAAACAATTTGTTTATACTCAAAAAGCTTCAAAAACTGCTGACGTCTTGGCCCATTATTTTTGGCAGAGTTTGAGTGAATTAGAAAAAAACACAGTTTTTCACCCCAGTCTTAATAATAATAACAAAACAGTTGGCAGATTATATTAAAGGACCCTTTACTGTCTTTATGCTGGCAGGAAACACGTGAGTAGCAGAGTTGCTTTAAGTGTTATTTAGCAATATCACCTCTATCTTGTTCATTAGGTTATTTGTCTATTTTGCATATGGCGTGCTATGATTTGTTTAATGTTTAGGGCCCATTTCTTAAGTTTAAGCATTTCAGTCCAATAATGCTCAAATCTATGTCATAACTGCTGCGAAACCTAGGTAACCAAGCAACAACGTGTTAAAGCAAATTCTACCATGCATTACTGCATGTAAGCTATATGAAGTTCCAGGTCTGACCAAACAATTGCTTAAAATCCACAAAAAATATTTTATCAAAACAATTTCTCTTCTTTTTGAATAACTTCTGTTATATAAACAGATAATTCAAGTGCTTGAAAAATTGTGAACCAGCAGAAAATGCATCCTACACACCATGCAGGGAAGTATGACCCTGTAGTGAAAGATGTATAACAAGAGCAGAGGAATGTGTATCATTAACCTTGTAATCTTGTGATATCCAAACCTGCCAAATAAAGTAAAAAGATAGTGTGTAACAATGCTACAACCTACACATCCTGCTTCCAAAACCTTTTTATTTTCAGCCTTATTTTTCTAACAACAAGTCTAAGGATAACCAAGTAACATTAAACAGCCTTGTTGAATTACAGGAAAATAAAAGAAAAAGATCCTAATGCCTTATATGTATTTAAAAAGAAGCGGAATACAAAGAGGATTCTGCTACACAGTTAATTAGTCTCGTTTTGTCGCTGGTGTCATAGACCTGACTTTTAATGAAACACAAATGTAATGAAGTATGATGTAGATAAATGAAGTAGAAATATAAAGCACACCATTAAATCTGAATATACTAAACAGATAGAGTTAGACACACATGGGATACTGCTTCAGAGATATAAAAAAAAAATGGTTAGAGCAGCAATGTAGATAAAAATCACACATAAATGGAAACAAACATAAGGCAACGTTTGCAAACTCTGAGCCCGGAATAAAGACCCAACTTAGAGCCACTTTGCAAATCACTACAATTTAGGCCATCACCATTTCAGTTCTCAGTGGAGGCATGAAATCAGTGTGAGACAAAGCAACCTGCAAAGGAAAAAAAAAAACAATAAAATGCTCACAGAGGAAATTAGATATTTGAAAAAAAAAAAGATAATCCACAATACTAAAAGAATATCTCATCACCACAATGTTATCAGCATATCTTTATGTATTCAACACAGATATGAGGTAACGATTTCCTAAATTGCCTGTTTTCATATTTTATTCATAGGCTGAAAAGAAATTAATCAATAAGACTCCTGGGTGACTTATGAATTTCTTACATCTGAGCTCAAGTTAACAGTCAAACATCTACAGTGCATCGTTGTGTGGATTGTCTGGAAACATTAATTTTTAAGTCTTGCCACAGATTCTTAGTTAGATTTTGGTCAGGGTCATGACTGTCATTCGAAAACATGATTATGCTGGGATCTAAGGCATACCATTTTAACTCTGGCTGGATGTTGCTTAAAGGAGTCATAACGTAGAATTTTACATCCTTCTAAAATTGTCTTTATGTTAGAGATCATTTGGAACCCTTCATCAAAACCCTTTGCTTTCTTTTGAGGGTAAACAAAAGAATTTGACTTGCTTGTATGCATGTTCATGTGAATGCAGGATTAGCAACATCAGCGGTTTGCCGTGGTTAGTTTAACACAATTTTCCATTCTGACATGCAATAGGTAAAAAGTTATACAAGCAGCAACACTTACTAACTGCCTGCTAGTGAGCACCTGGCTAGAGCTGTTAATGTTTAGAGGGAGGATCAAAATCAGGCTTTGTGGAGAGTAATCCCCTTGTGGGCTTTTTGGTTAAAATAAAAACCACACACAAGATGTAAAAAGCCACTTTCATAGTCCGTATTGTCTGATAGGTTTTAAATGAAGCTCAATAAGAACAGAAAATGAGGGTAATAACACCTTAAAGCTTCTTGACCTGCTGAAAGTCTTCTACAGATTCTAATAGTATCAGTGCAATGTTGTTTATAATCCATTAAGTCTGTACCATTTGTTCCTGAATGTGATCATGAAATAGAATAATCATAAAAATATAATGTTTGTATATTAGGTGACTTCTGAAGGCACTCTGCTGCACTGAATTCAATTTTAGAGTATCAAAGTAAAGGGGCAGAATACTTTTCAAGTTCTCAAAGGAGATTGTGGTAGACTTCAGGAGAGGGCCTGCCAAGCACGCTCCCCTGATCATCAACGGTGCTGAGGTGGAGCAGGTGAGCAGCACCAAGTTCCAAGACTTGTCCTGGGACACCAACACCACGTCCCTGTCCAAGAAAGCCCAACAGAGACTCTACTTCCTGCGGAAACTGAGGAGAGCAAGAGCCCCATCCCCCATCTTGCACTCCTACAAGGGCACCATTGAGAGCATCCTGACCAGCACCATCACCGTGTGGTACGGAGCCTGCTCTTCAGCCTGCCGCAAGACACTGCAGCGCACCGTGAAAGCAGCTGGGAAGATCCTCGGTGTCCCCCTCCCTTCTCTATTGGACATTTACCACTCCCACCTCACCGGCAGAGCCACCAGGATCGCAGGTGACCCCACCCACCCCGCCCACAACGCCTTCACCCTGCTGCCGTCCGGGAGGAGGCTGCAGAGTCTCCGGGCCAGAACCAGTAGCCTCAGAGACAGCTTCTTCCATCAGGCAGTGAGGATGCTCAATTCCCTCCCTGCCCTGCCCCCCACGGTTTTACATAATCTTATTTTATCATTAAATGCTGACACTTAAGAAAACACAGTGTTAAAAAAGTTGTTTGACAGCGTTAAAAATCCATTAATAAAAGCAATAAAATAATGAAACTCCCCTAGAAGAGGTAGCCTCTTGAGTTTGGCCTCTTTTTTGACTTCTGTTCTGAAGACATGACGCCTGTATAAACCATTAAAACAAAATCTTAAGAAAATGCATTCAATATCTTGCATATTTATGCTTTTAATGTGTTGCATTACCATCTTATGCAATACTGATATTAAATTGTAGATGATCAAAGTGCGCTGCTCACCCTCATGTAACCATAGATGGAAAGTTAAAACTCCTTCCCACCGACAGAAACCCTAAACTCCCTGCTGCGAGAAAACTGCTGTACCCATGTGCAAAAACAGCAGTAGTCTGTAGATATTAAAGCATTTTTTTGCTAACATTCTCATTCAGCTAGATACTAACCCACAGGACGCAGTAACCAACTGTTAGCCTCGTAATTAGTAAGCTTGCAACTTTATCCCTTCAAAATGCATTAATTAATCACAAAATACAAAGCAGTTATTTGTCTTGGCCATTCTTCTCCTGCTATAGAAAGGGGGTTTTAGCATTCTAATGAAGTAATGAAACGATCAAAAATCAATAATTCTTTTGAAGAGAACTGAGAAGAAAGGAGTCTATATAAAGTACACAATCTTACAGCAAAACAATCTATTTCTCGAAAAGGTCAGCGAGCTATAGAACTGCTGAAAAACACAATCACCCTTCTCTGACACCGTAGTCACTCATATTTTCCCAATAAATCAGGGAATTACAAACCAGAAACCATGAAAGAAGCATTTCAGACCTTTTCTCACTCTAAGTAATCACTTTATTAGTGACACAAAGATGAGTTTGTGCTATTACATGGATCCAGAGGGTGCAATGAAATTTGACTCTGCAGCAAAGTAGTAATAAAATAAAAAGGAGAAGTTGACTAGGAATCAATATGATATATACTTCATCAGTTTTTTTCTGTTTCTCAATGAACGTACAGAGGTTACAAGTAAGCTTTAGATTGATGAGCAAAAAGCAGTTCCACCAGTGGTTTCTGGGTATTTATGTTATTTGGAATTGAAATTATTTATAGGAAGTTTTATGGGCGAAGTGTTATTTTTATGAGACCAACATTGCAAATTAAAAACAAGTATCTTTCTTTAGGTCTTGCATAAAGACAAAGTGCAGCACTATGTCCCCCATCGATTTCCTATGAGTAAGTCCATTATAGAGCTTTGGGGAAAAAAATCTGTTTTTTTTTAAAACGTACATGTATTTCCTCAGAGCTTCATGTTATATGTCAACATTAAGTGGTGCATTACAACAAAGGAGGAAATGACACATGGTTATAATCAACTTTTTGCACAAAAAGCCAGAAGATTTGCTCTTAGTCCTACTACTTTTGAACAGCTGTAGTGGCAGCCTTTAAGGTAGGTAGTAGCAAAAAAAAAATTCAAATTTGATGGAGTGAGAATACTGGAACATTTTAACTCATTAGATGCAAATCACAGAAATGTCATTGCTACATTCTTGTCTTTTGAACTGAACGTTTTGCTGCACTGTCCAATTACAACTTTTTAGGGGGGAACCTGAAAAAAGTTCTAAACCGATCAAAATGCCCTTTCATCTTTATATATATTTGCTGTTTGGGTATTTTTCTGAAGATCTGATGAAATTCAAGTTACATAAAAGCTACTTGAATAAAGATTATGGGACTCTATGTACTGAATGAGGTTACATGGTGTACCTTGCATGCTTGATTTCCCAGAACACTTAGTCCTATGCATGCGTAACCCCAGCATATGTAAGGGCTAATACAGTTAGAGCCCAGGTCTTTGCTTCTATGTCTGCTCAGATAATGATATTAGGGTTGATTCTACAGTTTGATCCAGCTATCAATGTCAATCATGTTAGCACTGCTCAAAGCAGCAAGCCTTTAAAGGGTATTGGCACTAGGGGGAGGGAGGGGAGAGATAAAGGCTGGCAGCGTTCTAACGCAATATAACAGGCAGATCTGAGAGCTTTTTATTATATTAATATGTTCCTGGATAATGCTATCTCATCTCCTAATATGACTTAGTCTAATACCCCAATCAAAGTCTAATTTATTTGATCACCTCAATCGGGAATGGTGACACGAAGCTGCTCAGACAGCTGCAGTTTTTTGCTAACCTCTAAAAAGGATTTTTATCTTTTTTCTGCAGACCCAGATCGAAGTACAATTAGAAAGGAGACAACGTTCTACAGGAGTTGCAGTTTGTGCATTCTCTAAGCACATTGACATGACAAGTCATGCATCTTGGATCTCGGTTTTGTTATTGAATAAATCAGATGGTACTGGAATATTATTCCATACAAGCTTAATCCAAGCTTTAAAATCATTAGAAATCCTGACTATGTCAAGTCCTCTTATGTCAAGTGGATTTCTTTGATAAGAATGGGATATATATTTTCAAATAGTAATAAATTTAAAAAATCTTCCAAAAACAAATGATAGCATCACAGCCAAATGAATGAAACAGGTATGGAAAAAGCAGATGTGAATAATTCAATTTACCAGATTGTTGTTTTTTTCTAACTGAAACAAACATCAGTCAACTTTAAAAGGTTGAAATATAATTTTTTTGTAGAGATCAAAAAAACACCCAATCATCTTCTCCTTTGCATTTCAAAAATATCTACAATCTAAAGTTCTGAACATGAAAAGGAAAAAGCCTGCAGAGTTGATTAGCCGTTGCAATGGGCTGATTGACGGAAAACACAGATACAACAAGAGGACTGTCAGCTGAAACAATAGAAAGGATAACGTTTCTCCCAAGATAGTTATTCAACACAGGAGATGTTTTGAATATATTTGATAGTATGTACTCCAATGACAAACTGCACTCAAACACTAGTATGAGTAAAATTTGTTTACAAGCTCAATCATAACCTTGTATTAAAACAAAAGCATAGTGAGGAAGATTTGAGTAAAGAGAGCGGGTGGCAGCATTCACTTTAGCTGTGTTCCTTTACAATGGATGTGTTAGAGACAGAAGTATAGGTCACACTTTTTTCCTGCTATGATTATGCAGATTTTGATTCCACCAGAGACGGTAAAGGGTAGTTAGGTTTTAAAATTTATGATGAAAAAAAGTATCACAGTCTTGAAAGTAGAATATGGTGGCAGGGAGTTTTATAATTAAGTTTATATCCAAATTATTTATGAGGCACTGTTGAAATTGGCAACAGAGGCAGTGGTCAGGTCATCAGTACTATAAAGGTCCTGCATATAATCTCATTTACTGGGTGTGTCGCACAGGCATCAGGTTTACTGTGTCTACTACTGTAAAAATGTCCACAGCTGTATATTGATTATTTATTCTATGGGTGACTATATTTATATCGGCCAAAAACACTGCTGTAGTGGGAAAAAAAGTATTCAACTATTCACCCCAGTTAAATAAACACAGATCGATGGATTTCACTCAGTCAGCCCTTTATTTCCATAACTTTTCATAGAGAACAGTTCATCGTACTGCTCTGTATTTAGCTCTGTTTTGTCTGGGCAGAGTGTGTTCCCTTTACTTACAATAATGGAAAGTAGTCAGAGTCAAAACAAATTACCAACATTTTGGTTAAACGGTAACATGTTATGAATAATCCTTGAGAAATAATCTGGCTTGTTTTGGGGAGAAGCTATGTCTGGTCTACAAACATCCTCATGCAGGGGTTTTGTGTAGCCTTGCAGGTGAAACAGACAGAGAAAACTTTAATAGTGAGTAAATAGGATAAATTAATATATGAAAGAGGAGCAATCTAAATTTTCAGACCACAACTGCACACTGCAGTATTTTATTTTGTTTACTTTCTTAACTCTGCCACTGACTTTTGTTATTTTCTTATACACTTGCAATGTCCACATGTTTGTGACCACATTTGCTGTAATGCTGCTGTAACACCACATTGTGGGAAAACAAAGGGATTTTCTAGTCTATCCAATTCAAACTCTAAAAATTGTTCTACAAAACAAAAAAACAATAAAGAGACTATATTTTTTGTAGTTTATAAAAACATAGAAGTCAGGTAAAAGTGCTAGCTGAAATGCAGAGCCTGACTACAGTATTTAGCAAGATATTTTATTTTATTATGGCCAAAAGTGACATTCTGTCTTGTGAACTCCTGGATTAAAATGAAGACATTTCATGAATAAAACATGTGAACCCCTGAAAAATTACTTGCACATTCGTTTTATATTTCCTTTAAGAAGAAAATATTAAAAAGTAAAAAAAAAACAACCAAAAAAACAACAAAAATATAAATGCTGAACCAACTTCTCCACTTTGGTTCAATAACAACAGGACTGTTGCATTTAAAGATAACATTTTCTGCTGTAATTGTTTGTTGGTTAGGAAGAGCACAGAGAATTCAAGAAAGGATTGGTCAGAATGTGTTTTTGTCCAACTGAGAACACATTAAAGGGCCTACACTGTGCCAAATCAGCCCTTTTGAGTTTTACTTATGTTCAAATGCAATTCCTTCATCAAAATCATACATAAAGTGGTCTTTGTCTTGATACGTGCTTCTCTCTGTCGTCCTCATCAGTTGTGCTGTCTGAGCAGCAGCCCCATTCTGACCTGTGAAAATGCGTGGCTGTAGAATATCTACATAAGAAGGCCCCCTCCAGGAAGCACCTACTTTAACCACCGTGCAGGCACTGTAAACAAACACCCACTTTCTCCAACCACAAAGGGCTGATGTGAGGCACAGTGAGAGGAAGTGGCTATTTTAGTAGTAATCCTTTTGTTTTCTAGCAAACGTCTAATGCTGCATTCACACCTTTCTTTGCCACTGCTTTCAGTTCTTCCTGGTGGCATTAGGAAAACTGTGGGTTGAACATTACAAGAGCAAATGTCATTTATGTTAATAAATATCGTTGCTTTCATATATTTTTCCCATTATTGAGGCAAATGATATCAACTTTCCCATGTGTGTGTGAATTCTAAAACTAAACGGGGGGGGAGTCTACTGCATAGCTTTTGCATTAATTCAAAATTCCACTGATGAATAATATTAGCATAAGCGCCAGGATGAATGACTAATTTAAAATTTTACTGTAATATGTAGAGGCTTAATATAACATTAATACTTACAGGCTCAGTTTATAGCGTTCTCTGGGGGAAGGAATCGCTGCTTTTAATTGCAACTGCCACTTCCTATCAACAGAGTGATTAAACTTCTATGGCAATACCTGCATCTTAGATCTGTTTCACAGTCACCAGTTCAACATGAGATTACGCTCTCAGTTACCTCCTGTGGTGGATATGATCTGAAGCAGAAAATACCCTCAGATAACTGTAAAATGTGCAGACACTTAACAGTTGAAGCCCATGAGTGTGAGATGTCTCTGCCTGCCCAGCCTCAAAAAAAAAAAAAAACAGAAATATAATATTATTGGTTGAAATAAGTCTTTGAAATATAATAAGCCTGCTGTTAAAAGATGCATGTATCCATCTGGGGGAACTCAACGGCTTTTTCTGTCAAATGTGGCACAATAAAAGCTCTTACTTCATAGGGTTTTGTTCTGTTTTCTCAGATCAGTTTTCCAGTGTGCCTTTGCCATTATTTAGTGCTAGCCTGAAATGCGTACATCTTGAAAACAACACTGAATTCATTTTCTGCAGGTCAAGATCAGGCTTTCCCAGGTAGACATGGTCTTGGCCTTCGGGCAGAGACTGCAAGTCCTCCTTTAACTCCTCGTCTGCAGTTTAGAGAGGTCCAGGGCTGACCATTTCTCTTAGATATCCCACTGCTGCACTTCGCTTTACTGAAGCAGACCCGGGGCACCTCGCTAACATTTCGTTCACAATGAATTGATTACACATGGGTGCTGCTTTTGATGTTTTCAGCCCTTGAGCCTTGTGCTCAATAAGAGAAAGTTAGTAACCCTGATCATTATTTTATTGCAGTTTGGTCCATACAATATGACTGTGGCAGGCAGTTTTGGCAGAAAGCTCTCTTGTGGGTCAGCGCTACACAGCCACATAATGGCCAGTACTGTACTGTACACCAACAGATTCACAGAATGAATTGCAAACAGGAATGAGCCAGAAGGATAGAATGTACCACCAAAGGCTCTAATGTTTTCTATGAGAAAATTCAGCTTTTATAGTTCATTAACTGACCAGAGAAGAGTCCCAAAGGCGTTGATCAGCATGTGTACTGGCAGCTGGGAAAAATTTCATTTATGTCTTATTTATTTTTCTTTCACCCCTTCCTTTCATGTTTGATCCCTTCATGTCCATCTTCTCAGGTAAACTGCTGAATAAAAAAAATAATAATAATAAATCCCCTGTACAAGACTTACAGCCAGGCAGCTATAGGATTATTAAACCAATGTTTTTGTCTCGATATTGTTTTTCTTTCAGTTTTGATTGCGCTCTGAATCAATAAGTACCTCTGACAAGTGCTAAAGCATTTGACTTGAGACTGTCTCCTGACAGCTTATTTAACTGGATTCAAAACTGGATTCTACTGTGTGGGATTATTTAGATACTATAAATCTTATTCAGATTATGGTGAGCCACCTGGATTTAAGGATTTTCTGTCAACAAAGGACATAAAAATATCCTTTCATGCATTTATTTACAGTCGGTTAGATCAGGGGTTTCCAAACCTTTGCATGCCGTGGCCCCCAAAGCAGCATTGGTCTCTGGGCCCCAAACTAACAAAAATAACATGCAAAAAATATATCTGGTTTTTCTATTTTTTTATGTCATACCTATTTATTGATTCTAACATTTGTTTAGCATAAGAATAATAACTTTTAACACTATTGTATTCACTCTGAATAACAAACCTTTCTAAATACGCAACAAAATAAATACTTCTTTATTCAAGTGTGTTGTGGAAATGATGTGCATATTGTCTGCCTGTACCATCTGCATGTTATTGATCACTTGTAAACTTCAAAGAGCTAAAAGGGACTCAGAGAGCTCACTATGGCCCAGCGCAGAAGGAACTGACGCTGATTTTAAACAAGGATCCACTGCCTCAAGTCTAAAGCACTGCCCACTGATTAACATACATTGGCCTGTAAGAAATATTTGGACCAAACTAGAACTATAGAGGCCAGGGTTGTTCACCCAGAGTATGGTAAATTAATTGCAACATGTTGCTGAGGTTATTTCTGCACTTTGCAGCAAAAATATTCAACATATTTGACCCCAGAGTCAAAGCAACCCAGAAAGAAGTTATCTTGTCTTTCTCAGTGTGAGCAGCTAATCTAAGGTCAGGCTCCCTATAGAAGCCGCACTAATCCCGCCCATTGAGTTTTATGGGTCAAATTGACAGTTTAAAGGATTTATAATGAGTCACACACCCTGAAGTTGATAATTATGGGGAGATATAATAAAATGTATACTTACTGTGTATTTTATAACATTCCCTCATTTAATGTCATTTTTTTAACTCATTGTTTGGTATAATTATTTAATGGCAAATTAAATTACCTAACAGTGCTTGTGATAACTAAATGGTACATTTTATCAACTAATGGGGCATTTAATTTGACATTTATCTATTTTATGTTAAATGTATTTTATGGTGCATTTATCTATTTTATGGTATATTTACATGTATTTATTTCATCACAAATCCATCTAATTCATCTAATTATGTTTTCTTCTGTACAAAGTTAGACAGAGAGACAAGATCAGACTTTCCCAAGGTAGAGATTGACCTAGGGGCAAGACCAGTGTTGGGCAAGTTACTTTAAAAACTTTCCAGTAATTGTAATTTTAAATACAACTAGTGGTTCAATCGTGGAATATAAGGTGTTTGTTATTATTGAATAAATTAAAAGATTAATCAAAAGGTCTACACATTTCAAAACATACTGTGTTGGTGTGTGTGGCTTGACAAGTGAGTTGAATTATATTTATGTAGATGTGATGATGGTTCTTGTTTATAATAAAAGAGAAATAAGATATTATTTTGCACATTGACAGCTTTCAATTGGAAAAATGGCCATGAAGCTGAAATGATAATGATTCATTTCAAGCAATTTAACCAACATAAAACATACCTTTCAATAGAATTAAACAGGGGTTTTACTACTCCAGAAAAAAAAAAAAAAACTAGTACTGTAGGTCTGTATAATCCCAGAATTTTTGCGTCAAAAGATGTACTGTAAAACACTCCTGTTGTAAATTAGAATAACAATGCTTGGATTAGCAGTAAAGAGGATACTTTACAGAAGACTTGAAATATTAACATATTTAAAGTATTCCATGCAAATAACATGTTTTAGGTTGCCTTTTACAGATCATTAGGTACAAAATGGATAAAAAGATCTTTGGACTTAAAGCTACAGTGTGTAATTTTCAGCGACATCTAACGTCCAGACTGCAGACCGCAGCAACATGAACATCTCCCCCCCACCGCTTCTCCCCCCCGACAGTACGGCGAGCGTTACGGGACAAAATGTCTTCCACGACATCCGCATCACCTACCTTCTCAAGTGATGAGGTTTGTTTACATAGATAATTTTACAGATAGTATTTCATTAGTCTGTGTAGGGTATAGATTTCATGTAGACTTAAACAACTTGCCGTAGTTACTTTCGAGCGTAATGGGCGATCTCGCAATCGCTAGTTTGTTGGCTCTGCGCTGCCGTAGCGCAAAGATGTCTGCCTCCATGGCTGCGAGACCCGCTCCTATGTAATTATAAATAACGAATTCTAAGGCAACGCAAATATTAAGGTTAAGAGGCTGAGCTCGTAGATGATGATAAATAACATAGTTATGTATAATATATTACATTTCTGACTGTATATCCCTGTAATTATTACACACTGTAGCTTTAAAGAAGGAATTTTCTGTTTTACATGATAAAATGTTATCATAATTGCTGATAATGCTAGTAAAGTAGATACCAACCTGAAGAAAATAAGCCTTTTAATTCTTTCCTTCTTTGATCTTATAATTTTTCCTCTTTTATTCCTTTTTTTCCCCCCTCCTTGAAATCCAGGCACACAATAAATGCTGCATGAGGACCTATTACTATGATAGAAAGATTGGACATTTTGTAGTATCAATAAATTACACTTTCAGCTTGTTTAGCTTGAAGTGCTTTTAAAAGAATATCCCCAAAGTGAGAAGCTCAACAAACGTCACTAAGAGTTGCACAGGATAGAGAGAAGAGCCACATATGGCTGCTTAACTTCACTTTAGCCTCTCCTCTCTTGGCCAATAGTCTTCCTCACATTTCAAATGCTTCCAACACCACTGATATATGTGCTGTAAACCATATCAAACAATAAGACAGCAGTAGCCTATGGTTAATCATTGAGACGATCTGTTGACCATATAAAGTCTAAAACTGTGTCTGTAATTTAATCAGTTCTAATCAGCTGCAGACTATTTTCCATACCGTCCAATTCTAAACCCCACAGAGCCTATCCAATCTCAGTGTCTGCCTTAATTCTATCATCTTGCACATTATTTTTCCTTTCTGAATAACTTTATATCTAACTCTATGTGTTCTACTTTTAATAGTATGAGCTTAACCATTCAGTACCATTTATCAGATAATCTGAGGGTCAACAGAGAGCTCCTAAGCCATTGTTCCTGGGACCAAAATAAAACTAGGCTTGGTAAATTTAGACTTTATGTCTCTCACCTTAAAAACAAATTATTTGAAAATCTGAAAACAAAGGGCTGCTTTAGATTAAGGACATTTTTTTTTTTACTGCAGCTTTTGTTTCAGGAGCTGACAATTTATCTATTTGCCTTATCCTCAATGATGAGACGGTAAAGAGGGAGTTTTAGGACTCAAATTAATAAGACAGAAACTTCCATTGCATAGAAATTCATAAAAATAGCACTTTATGTTTTGTTTTTTTATATTTCAATGCTTTTATCTGTTGAAAAACTTACATTCCCAATTTTTAAGCAAAGCTTAAAATCTTTTTTTGTTTGTTTGTTTTTATAAAGTACATTATGCTTTCCCTTAGGCATTATGTAAATACATTTTTGTCACCTTGACTATAGTCGATAAATACACCATAGTCCAACACTGCACACTTTAATCTTTTAATTTAACCCACCCTTTTTATTGTGCCTGTTGCTGGATGTTAGACTGCAACGAGTCTCTGAGTTGAACTCTGTTTATAGACAGGGCATCAGGATTATATTTAGCTGTGGGTTTGACCATTTCGGATTACTTCCATTTACACCAATGGGCATAAAGACTCTACGGCCTATGCCAAGCATCCTAAATAGACTTGAAGGTTTTACCTGCACAATGCCTTAGGGAATGCGTCTGAGCCAGCCTTCAATAGCTGATGAAGCTAAGTTGTTCAAAGTAAGTGGTGTTCTGGTGCACAGTGGACTGCAGCTTGTCGAGTGGCGCATTAGCAGTTGACAGATGGGCGAGAGAGGATAGGGAACCAATGATTTATTGCTGTGTCTATGAAATGTAAAGTGGTGGGAGTACTAAAATAGAGGGGCCATGATGTAAAGAAAAAAAAGATAAACAGCAAGAATAAAGCTAAGATAAAACTACAATTTGTAATTGGTATGAATTTTGTTAAATTTATATATACATTGTACTAATTACTGGACTAAAAAAGAAAAAGGTGAGAGATAATATGAGCAACAAGTGAGTTAGAGAAAGAGAGGGAAAAATAAATGATTGTTCTCAATCTGTATAAATGACAAAGCCATCTGAGACTAACAGCTTTTCATGTCTTATAGATCTTTTCTTTCATTGTGCAAGTGAATCCAAATGGGACACTTATCTACACCTGTTATACAATGCCTTCTCCAAGATAACTTTTTTCACAGTTTTCCATTTTGTTGCCATAAACATCAATATCTTTCATGGAGATTTGACATTACAAACCATTACTGAGTTGGATAAAACTGTAAAGTAAAGGAAATGTTTTATTGGGCTTTTAAGATATTTAATGCAAATACAGGGTGGTATTGATTTCTGCCCAAGGCAAGGAAAACATTGCATCAAATGCAAACAGTAAAACCTGCAGTTTGGGGATTATATATAGAAGGATCAGCTTTCACATCCATACATCAGTCAAATTAAATTTTTTTGTTTCATTCTAAAAACACTTTCCATCCCCTTAATGGATGATTATTTTATTCTCTAGCTGACAAACTCATTGTTAAAACATGTATGGAGAAAAGGGGCAGTGGAAGAGGCAGAGGATGAGTTAGGTCACCAACAATGACAAAAATCTAAAGACACCAGATGAAATGCAAATGCAAGCACCAGATCTAATTCAACGCAACAATCCTTATAACGCCTGAGACAGTAAAAAGGAGTAAATATGGACCCCTGCTTAAAAGGCAGGTTTTAACACAACTGTCTCAGTAAAGATATCTTCCGTTGCAGAGTTACTGAGGATGGGGCTTTAAAAACCTTCCCGTGGTTTTATTACCTGCTTCATGTCTCAGATCCAGGGAACAAAGAGCACATCAGAAGTCTGTCACTGCCATTGTACTTAGTTTAGAGATAATGGTAAGATTCCCTTGTAACAGCATTAGCAGTATTAAGCAAAAATTGAAGGATAAATCTTTAAAAGCTA
>NW_015150531.1:491167-501520 GCF_000732505.1 Cyprinodon variegatus
TATATATATATATATATATATTTAAGGAAATTGAAGCGTTCAGAAAATAGTAGGCAACATAAGTGTTATGAAAGCTGGTCATTCTTTAAGCTAGTTATGTACGACTGTTTATGACTGCTTAGATTTTGTATGTTTTGTTGTTTTACATTTTGAATAAAATCAAATCAATTGCAAATTCTTAACCCTTCATTTTAATTAGTTCATCATGAGGGTTTTGTTGTATCATATTGCTTCATTTTTGTCCATTATTTAGCTACAATAAATCAAATTATGTATCCAACCAACAAATCAAAACCCTATACATTCCCCCTAGAAACCCTATCAAACCCTATTGTGAAACATGGAGATGTCTGCATTATGGAATGGGAATTATTTTCTTTTCTTTAGCAGAAATAGCAAAGTAGGTCATAGTTAAAGGAACGTAGGATGAATTCAAACAAAAGTCAATTCTGTCTTTCCTGTTTCAGGTTGCAAAACACATGAGACTGGGCCAGGGGTTCAGAACTACATAATGGACAAGGTATAAGAATAGTCAAGTAAAGAATAGACTTAAATGTGATTCAGAATCGGTGGCATGAAGGTTAGACTATTGTTCAGACACTTCCAGTCTCATTCAACTGAGCTAAGTCTATTCCAGAAAATAGAACAGTCATCAATTTCAGTCAGCAGATGCCCAGAATGGGAAACATATATCACTTAAAATGTTGTCACTGTTATAGCAGCATCAAATTTTTCTAGAAAATATTAGCAATCTTTTAAAGTAAAAATATTTAACAAAAAAAACATTAAATTCCTTGATTTAGCTAGACTTTAAAGCTAAGAAAATGTGTAAAATGTATTCATTATTTTGCATGTAATATCATGTGACTATAAATCTATGTAAATTTTTCTAATTAAAATAACAAAGCGTGTTAAATTTGCTGCGTTTAATCAATGGAGTGAAAAACAATGATGTGATGTTGAGATGTCGATTCTCACTGGTATGGCTGTAAAAAGAATCTTCTAACACCAGGCTCACATTGTCTGTGCGGCTGTCATCCTTATCCAGGGTTACTGCCAAAAGGCACTTACACTAAACGCTGTGATCATCTAAATCCAGCTATGGCTCCTTCTGCAGAGACAGCACTCACAAGAACAGAACATCACATCAGTTTTGACTCTATCAGGGAGTTATATGGCAAAACATGTTATCCATGCACAGAAATGTACATATTTTTAGCGTCCAATTGCAGCTCAGTTTCCTCAAGTTTCTGTTATGCTTTCGGGTTTTGTTTCCCCTTGTCAAGTTGGCATAAGTTAGGTGGGTTGATTTATATTCTTAAACTCATCATGACTCTTTCCTGTCTGGCACCTATCTGTTTGGACAGTGAAATTCTGGAAGAGGACATCTGGCTAAACATTGTAGTTGTGGAATCATTCCGTTAAGGCCACTGATCTCTATTTATTCACCGGATTACTGATAGACTGAAACAACTGAAGTCACCTGCCACCATCTTGGTATTTCCCACTTTCACAGAGTCGCGCCATAAAAATACCTGCAATGTAATGCAATTCTCGTACCAATGAAATCAATACATCTATATTACATGTACATCATCAATTTAGTACTTTTGGCCCATCATCAAAATAGCGTGTGTCTGTGCATGTGGAATATTCTTAATATTATACTACTGTATTATTGCACTCCATTGACACAGTAATTATGCTGCAATGGATTTGTATAATATGTTATATTACATGATTTATAGACTTCATCTACTTCATACCTACAGTCAGCTTGTTTTTTTTTTGTTTTTTTTATCTGGATATCTCCCCTCTAGCTGACATATGCACAAAACCACATCAGACCTTATAAAACCCTGCTGGGCTTCATTAGGTGTCTTTGCATATCTTACCACCCTTCCCTGCTGCGATCTTAAGGTCAGTATGTTTTAAATGTCAATATGTTGCTCAGAGAGAATGATCAAAACCTGCGTCATGTTCTGCTGAAGGATCTTGTTTTGCCTATTTTAGAATATCTTTTTTCCCTCTACTCTGCTGTAGCCAACTTCCCCAGGACTTTCAAGCCTTCCTTCACCCAAGCTAAAGTACCTGTCCACCTCAAATCTGCTGTCATAATTCCTGCCTTCAAAAGACTTGGAAGCAGCAGTGTAAATAACTACAGGCCCATCACCCCCATGTCACTAGTGATGAAATACTCCATAAGGCTCATTGTTCATCACATCAAGGCTTGTCTCTCCCAGTTTAGATCCATAAACTACTTCAAGGAAGAAGCTATTAGCATCAATGAGACACCTTGATCATTCATAAGTCTAACCTTTATAACCTTTAATGTCGTGATTCCATACATTATCTGCACCAAAGTACTGAACCTAAACTATGCCACCTACACCTGCCTTAGGATGAAAAATGTCCTAACTGACGGACCCAAATCAGTGAGGTTGTGGTTCCATCTATTCTCATCCCTGTCTTTGAGCACAGGCTCCCTTCAAGGCTGTATGTTGACTCCTCATTTGTACACTCTGTACAAAATTGACTGTGGTTGCAAAGTAGTGTAGGATGCAGGAGTTTGCCATTCAACTTGAGGGTTGCCGGCTGAATACCAGCTCCATCCATCTCTGTCTCCACGGCCCAGAAATTTGTCCCACATTGCCTCAGTGGCACCTGTGTATAGCAGCCTTAATGCTGTCAGTGAGCCCCAGAGCAGCAGTGGCTACAATGTAGCTTGCCACCATCACTGTGTGAATGTGTGAGTGAATGACTGTGTGTAGTGTAGTGACAGGGGCCTGATTGCAATTTCTGGAAGTGGTTATCTGGTAGCAGAGGCCCAGGAGCTTCACATTCCCTGAAAGTTCCCAGTATAAATAAACTGCTATGACTTGTCTTCTTCTATCATCACAGAATACAGTGTCACAACTTGCATGTTGGTACTCGATGCTGGGAGCATAGGAGCAGATAAAGTGGCCCTGCAGAGGGTCATTTACCCAACACAAAAGATCACCCGATTCCCTCTTCCCTCCCTGAAGGAAAGTGCAGAATTTTGGATGCATCAGAAGAGCCACAAACATCAAAGACTCCTCCTACCCAGCTCATCGTCTGTTCAGACTGATGTCTATAGGCAAGTATTACAGGTCGACAGAGCGACAGAGCCAAAAGCACCAGGGCTAAAAATTGTTCTTACCCATTGGCCATAAGAACTGTAAACTGTGCCATGTAAAATCAGACTTACTGCTGTTGTAAGGAAAAATATCACGTCAAAGAATATAGTCCTGAACTTTTTATAATCAGTGTGCAGTTTGTCTGTTAAAACCAAATTTTGCTATTACTTCAAATGCATACCACATTGCTGCTATTATTATAATTTTTCAACTTCTTAATGACTTTTATAATTATTATTTTTTAACATTATTTCCTTAAATTGTTGATGGTATATTGATGCTGAAGATAAATGTATTATGATTTATTAACAAAAAAGTTATCCCAACTTGGTTGGAAGCCGACTAATATTTTGTGTTTAAACACAAATGATCTCAAAAAGAAAGGCTAATCCTATTTTTATACATATTTAACACTTTCTTACATAATCAAGAGTTTAAAGGAAGACAAAATAAAAAATCAAGACAACGCTTGCTTTGTAAAGTTATCCATTGGAGACGTCTACATCTGTCCAGCTTTAGGACACACAAACACTCTGACTAAAGCTTTCGACTCTAGGCTGTCTAGCAACCAGTACCACAGTTAGTTCTTAGGAAAAAAACATTTTTTTTCCTCTTTGACTTAAAATTAAAACACACTTCATTTTTTGTTTTGTTTTGTTTTTTAAGTGCGATTTTGAGGTGATAGATGATATATTGCTGATAGCAGATAGAACTGAATACCACACACGGTACAAAAATAAACATTCTTCTCTGTTTTACCTTATTTGATTACAAACCACAGTTAAATAAGGCAAGAATTCAATTTATTTGTCACTATTTGAGTCCCTGAGTTTCTTCTTTTTATTTCCCATAAACTGTTTGCAAATATCTGGTTTGAACTGTGTAAAAAGAGATATTTCCTGTTATGTTTCTAACCAGTGTCTTTAGTTAACCTAGTTGTTGATTGAGCATTTTACTTGGCAACCCCCAGTGGATCTAAGTAAACAAGAAGGCCATCAGTCTAGCCTTAATGATCCTCCTACCTCACATGTCCTGTTCAGTTTTATGTGCCACATCCAGCTAACTGTGACACTGGTTTGCTGGCTATCACACTCCTTAAATCCTTCTCTCAGCTGCACACTTTTGCAGAGTTGCCCCCTTTCAGCTGCCATGGCTCTTGGCTATGGCTATATTCTGCTCGGGCTCCCTTGACCCAAGCTAGTAATGCATTACACCCCAGATCAATTGATAGATTGGCCCTGTCTGAGCTGCCGTAACTAAATCAGCTGCTCCTGATGATTCAGCACCAGCCAGGGAGCCGGGCCTGCTGTCACCAATCACAGATCACCAGCAGTCCAGACAGGTATGGACATTCTCCTGTCACTTGAACTTAATTTATTGCCCGCTACCACATTGATTAACCTTGTGCTGTGGTTCAAGCTTCCTATAAAAATTTGTGTGTTGGTAGGGAGGGGGCACTTATGAAGACGGAGGAGGAAACATAAAGGCAACAGGATACTTTAGTAAACTTTAAAAAGAAAAAAAACCTCAAACATAACATAAGAAGCCACTCTTTCAGACTGCTGGCGGGCAATCTTTGCTTTGACAAACATTTGTAAGCTATCATTACGTACTGAAAAGGAAATGTCCTATTCAACTGCCTCTCTTACAGACCGAGAAACTTTTTCACTGCATGTTATGATTTACTCATTCAATCATTCCTTTTCTATATCCTCATCATCCTGTTCAGCGTCAGAGAGGGATGGAGCTGTCATCAGGCAAAAGTGAGGGTGCACCCATCACAGTACACAAGGACACACAACCAAACACACACACTCTCACTCCTTTGTTGATCAAAAAAGATATCAACTCTGACATGCAGAGTTCTGGTACGGTGAAGGAAACTAGAGAACTAAAAGGAACCCTGTGCAAGCAGTGGAGGAATATACCACCTACTGCAGAAATGTCAAAAAAAATCAGCCTAAAACCACAGAAAAAAAAACATAAAAGAAGATCTGAAATTGATTATTTTGTGGCTTATGGCAACCGTTTGCAAGGTTAGGAGACAGTATTCCTGCAAAGTTAACGACCCGATGCAATCAACTGGGCTTCTTTGTATGATGATTATTTAGCCGATGCCACAATGATCAGCTCAATTCAATTGTTTTGTAATATAACCATGATCAGCTGGACTGTAATAGAATCAGAAACCATAGATGATTCTATTGCTAAATTAGTTAACGATTATTGATATAATCGTCAACTAATTTAGTAATCGATTAATCGTTAACTGGAGTATAGAGACTCTAAAACAGGCCTTTAGCTGATAGAACAACCCACTTAGAGCAGTAATTATACCAAACTGTAAAAAAAAAAAAATTCAAAAATTTTGCATTGAAGATTAAAAAAGTATTTTCGATTATCCAGAATTCCTCAAGTAAAAAAGTTTGAGTTGCACCTTTTGCTATCCAATTATTAACCGATTAAATGAAAAAGATAATCATCAGAGTGATGGATTTGCAAAGTAATCTTTAGTTGCATCCTTAACTGAAATACATTTCTCTAAAGTGTGTTAACATTTTTTTTTTTTTGAGTTTTCATCATAGTTTTCATCTATCAAGTTTGTATTACTTTGAATTATTATACGGAAACTATTGTACCTGTTTTTCGTTTCAAGCTTGTTTTTTTAATAGCAACACATTCAAAAAGCCCCTGTTGTGAGTATATGTATTCTCTTTTCCATGCCATAAACAAACTTCTGGTTTAGTTGTGTTTTTTTTTCTCTCCTGGATAAAATCAATACTAGAGCTACTGCTGCCATGAATTCTATGTATCTCTAATATTCTATGTATTGTTTTAAAGAAAAAGAAAAAAACAGTTCACCAACAGAACAATTTGATTATTTGCTCTTTCAGTTCAGTTCAATTCAGTTTATCTATATAGCGCCACTTCACAACACATGTCATCTCAAGGCACTTTACATTTCACCAGATCATACAGTCAAATTGATACAGATTTCTATCTAAGGAAAACCAGTTGATTGCATCGACTCATTTACCTGAATGCAATCCCTCACTTTCTTTCTAAGACTGCATTTACTTTGATAAAAAATGGTTTTACTCCACCACTCTGCTACTTTATCTATAGCAATAAAACCTGTATAAAAACATTAATTATTATAATATATAGTATTTTCAGCTTTATATTAAATCAAAAGGATTCAAAGCAGATTGAAAAACAATATTTTCAAAATTTCCCTCCAAGTTGTTGATTTAAACCTTAGTGGGGATACTGAGCTAAAAAGGGAAGCTTTTTGTTCGTAATGCCTCCATGATTTACTCTGAGTTCTTTGCCTGGACAGCCAGAGGCTATCAACAATCACCCAGCTGTAGCCTCTGAAACACAACTCATGGGCCTAATGAACCAATGCACAATTACTTTAGGAAAAATCTGGCTTGACTTAGGAGTAGAAAAAGTATGTGGGTGTTCAGAAACACTTGCTTGTTTTTAGTTGTTTCTAAGGGTGTGAGAAGAAAAATCCATGTAACATTCAGATAATGATAAAATATCCTTTGGAGTTTTTTGTATTTTTTGCTTGAACAACATGTAGGTACAGTACGCAATTCTATTGTGTATTTGTATGTAGAAATACAGCAAGAAATGAAACAACTTGACAACATTGCATAAGCATCATGTCTCTTTCATGTCAAAGCAGCTCAAATTATTCTGACACAGTGCAGATATAGACTGGTGCCTGTCCTGATGCTTCTGGAATCAAAATTGGGCGATCCCTTTAAATGATCCGACTAGTGCAGTCCAAACCAATCATAGTTAATAGTTTCCTTTTGACAGCAGAATGACAAGAAGCTAAAGCCGTTGATCCAAAATACAGCAAAAGAGGTCTTTTTCTTTCCCCCTGAGAATAATGCATTTCTATTTCAAGCCTGTACTGTAGATAGTTTATTTTTCTTTAAAAAGGTCCTCAAATCTTAGAGCTTTTATACAAACATAGCAAAGTGGACTTCAATTTAATGTTTGCCACAAAAAAAAGTTATAGAAATCATTTCAGTTCCAAATTTTAGGTAAAATTTAGTTTGCACTTTACCACAAGCAATAACAAGTAATTGCATTAGTTTACTGGAGATCTAGAGAATTTCTAAAGTAAAGGTAGTACTACATGTTAAAGGTCTGCTGTATGAATTAGTCTCTTTGTTTTTATTGTTTCGAATTGTACCATGCCTCCATTGATATATCGTTAAGTACTTCTTGAGGATTTGTTTCCTCAAAAAAAAAAAAAAATCAAAACTAACCTTAAAGTGGCTACCTGGTCACAAATGACCTTTTAGCTCATGAATTTCCAACAAGTTCAAAATAGATAAATAAAATTGCATCAGTATATTTGAACAACCCGAATGAGGGAAAAAAAAACTTGATTTGAAAAAAAGCTGCTATACCCAGATATTAAATCATTTAAATCTTGTGCTTATCTAGCTCCTTCCTTCAGACAGCAGCTAAGCCTGAAGTCTGCTTAGATATCACAAATGATCTGTTTAGCCGCAAGTGACTAACTCTAAATTACTGAAAGAAATATTAATATATAACATTCATAAGGAGAATTACTTCTGTAACTATTCTTACCACCCAAACAGCTTTGTTCACAGATGGCCATACTTCAGGCTACAGCAACCAGCGCAGACTCCGGGTGCCATCTTCGCAGGACAGATGAGGATAATACCTTTGCTTCTAATGAAGCCATAAGTAACCGGCAGCAGGAAACAAGGGTTATTTCGTAACTCCGACTCTATCCTATTAGTATTTTATCTCAAAGAAATTGCGCCTTAACACAAAGACTAACAAGAAAAAGACTCACTGTGCAAATACCTCCTTTATTTACTCCAAACAACATAAGATACGGAAGAGACAAATAATATGCTCAGATTTCTAAGCTAACCACTGTCAGCTCAAACGTGTGCAGATAAAGTAAATCATTCTTGTCTTACTGTAAATGATGGCTGCAGGATGCACAGAAACCGATGTTTCTATGAGAAAACTGTACAAACATGTATACTAACCAAATAAATAATGATTTGTGTTTTTTCCTTGTAACAATGCATCTTAGCAAAGTATTTGGAAAGCCATGTATTGCCCTTTAAATGGGGACGCGTTTGTAATGTACAGTAAACGCATCTGTTACCTCCTCTTCATTTCGCCAGCTTGCTCACACATGGCTGTGGGGAGGCATCCTGTTCCTCAACCAGCATTAGTCAGAGTCAGCCAATGTGGTATTGTTGGTTAGGCTAGTAACAACAGCATGCCCTGCCATATTTCAAAAGTGTTCATCAGAAGACATAACTACAGCCCATCGTTTCCATCTCCAAAATCTGTTTCTAGCCTCTAGAAAATGCTGCTCCATCGATGACATCATACTGGTTGGAGTTTGGGCTCCTTAGAGTGGGGATATTACGTAGATTGGCACAAGCAAAATATCATCTTAAAACCTTTCTACATTGAGATATAATGCAATAATGACAAGCTCAGTTTTTTTCAATTAGGGGAAAAAAAACATCTTCCTGCTTCCACGAAAACTAACCTTTGCTGCCACCTGCGTAGTCAACTCTACGGCTTATCCCACAAACCCTTTTTCATTAGAAATGTGGCACCATTCCGGGGGAAATTAACACCAGATATGAACAATTGTAAAAAAATGAAAAAAGAAAGTCAGCTAAGACCCAATTTTCTTCACTTCTTACCCAGAGTTTATACAGCTTGTTGAGTTGAATATCTAGACTGTTTTGTTTGAGTTTTCAGTTTTTTTTCTGCACATGGACATCATTTTTTGGGGAGATGGGGGGAACTTGTCCCCTGCACTTTTTCAAACGTGCATTTTGGTCCCCTGCCAATTTGACTGTCCAAAAACAATTTTACCATACAGTACACAGACTTTCGTCGAGGACTATGACCAAGTGGAAAACCAGAGTTCAAGCTGAAGCTCGCTTCCCTGAGTTTAGACTGCTCGCTAGCTTCTGATTGGCCCACTGTCTTATCTTGTGTGATTGGCTGTCAAACACGCTGAAGCTAGTTATATTAAAGAATACTTGCATCTCCCCCACTTCTGAAACAAAATTTTGTCCACCGTTTGCAACATGATTTTACAGAAAAGTAAAAACTATACAAAGCTTTTTTACCGAACAATAACTTGCTACAAGAAAAATAACCATTATCACTATAATGGCAGAGTTTGAAAATCTTCATCCCGCCTAGGAGTTAAGTGTATATAAATATCTAAATATAGATATGTGATTAAATAATTATCAGCTGAGGTGATGCCATTAAAAGAGACAATCATTAGGACTGTGAAAAAAAATCATGTCTAGAAGCTCAGTGACACAGCACCTACAATTTTCCCAGATTAGACAGAGCTCACACAAACTGCTGTTTTAACAGCAGTGATTTAAAACTATAAATCAAATATCCTTAGTGGTTATTTGTAATCTGCCTCATAACATGGGTTTAGAAATGAATTAGCTATGATATAACAGTAAGAGGGTTACTAAATAAAGGGATGAAGTTTATTGACTGAGCTGTTGGCTCTATTTACATTTTTTAAATTAAATTGTCTTTTGTTGGCTGAATAAAAAGAAAAAAAAAGACACTCTTTCAAAGATCTTTCCTGCAAAGTTTAAGGCAACAATAATACTTATGCTTTGATGTGGTCCTTTTCAGAAAATAAACTAATCTGCCATATTTTCACTGCTTTTGACTCCAGTTTGTTGGACATCAAAGAGTTTATCCAATGTTAAAAAGCACAGTGGGATTATAACCTTAGAAGGATTAATTTCCAATTGCTGGATTATTCTTCTCTAAAATGTATATTCTTACTCTACATTTTTGTTACTAATTTCTTGGTCTTTAGACATATTAAATAGCAATACTATGGTATATAAGTATTGATAAGGTTCTCCTTTGTAACCTTTCATAAAACTGATGTGTTGACAGTGCATTTGTATTAGTTAGATTTTTGAATACATATATATATATATATTAGTGCTGTCAAAATTATCGCGTTATTAACGCGTTAACGCGAGGCCATTTTAACGGCGATAACTTTTTTAACGTGAGATTAACGCTATGTGGTTTTATGGTACAATTTTCCAAGTACATCCCGCTGCAGCCTGCGGAAAGGCAGGGCTATTTTCCCCCAGTCTATGCATTTTCC